>NC_053489.1:36536161-36783661 GCF_905171775.1 Rana temporaria | reverse complement strand
CCGGCTCAGAAGGAACTGTCTAAGATGCGAAACACGCATGGGCAGGCTAAATGTACCAAGTTGGTCGCTCAATCAACTTGGGTACAACCAGCATGATGGATTTTACATGTGATAATTGCAAGCGGCTATAACCAACCCCCCCCCCCCCCGCTTGATGGGAGAACACAATGGCTCTGCAGGAGGAATTCCCTGTCAACATTGTCTGTGTTGGTAGCAAAATTGAGAAAATGTATTTCCTGCAACCCGTGGTTGCAGGAAATAAATTCACTCCGACTATGGCCTGCCTAAAAGTACTATATCTAAGGAATGGTAAGCTACAATAATTTATTTTACATTCTTAGGTTTAAATACCATATAAGAATAAAAAAGGAAAGGGCAAAAATAACCCAAGGTCGGACTTTGAGGGCACAATGAGCAGTGGAGAGTATACAAACTTAATGTGAATAATATTTATTAAATACGGTACATGGTACAAAAAGAACATTTGAAAGAGTGGATGTGAGACCTGTTTCCTTTTCCAACAATCCCTAAATGTGTCCTGACAAAGCTAAACAGCGAAACGCGTTGACACACAGGAACTCACTCTCTATCGTGTATTTTATATATGCGCTTTAACTTTCAAATGTGCTTTTTGTATCATGAACTGTATTTAATAAATATAATTCAAATAAGTTTGTATACTCTCCACTGCTCATTGTGCCCTCAAAGTCCGACCTTGGGTTATTTTTGTCCTTTCCTTTTTTATTCTCATACAAAAACTTTCATACGGATGTGGCCACAGGAGTGCTTTCCTTCAAATTTTTATAGGTTGAAATACCCTTTAACCACTTGATCCCCAGAAGATTTCCCCCCGTTCATAGCCAGGCAATTTTTTGCAATACGGTGCCGAGTTACTCAACGTATACTTGCCTCCTCTGTGCAGCTCGTTTTGCACAGTGGCCCCGATCCTTGTCTTCTGGGGTCACACGGCTCCTCCCCGCTTCTAGTGCCTACCAAGGGGGTTACCTTGCGGGCATGCTCCCGAGTCCTGTATCCGGTGTCCATAGCCGCCCAACTACAGGGCTCGGCCCCACCCCCGGCCCTCTCATCATTGGAATTGATTGACAGCAGCGCGAGCCAATTGCTGCGTTGCCATCAATCTATCCAATGAAGAGCCGAGAAGAGCCAAGAAGCAAGACTCTTTCGACGCATGACTTTTGAGGACTCGGGTAAGTAAAGGGGGGGCTGGTAAGTAGCAGATGTTTTTTCACCTTAATGCATAGGGTGTATTAAAGCGGAGGTTCCCCCTAAAAATATGTATTTAACATTCCATTCAGAATAATTCCAACATTTACACTATGCACTTTTTTTTTTGCTGTATATACCGTCTTATTGTTATTTTCCACCCGGCTTCCGGGTTCTCACTCCCGCAGGAGTAGGCGTTCCTATGCAGAGGCTAGATTGACGCCTTGTGAAAAACTTCCCCACGGCGCGTCACCAGTTTTCCGAAAGTAGCCGAACTGCTAGTTGGCTCTATACGGCGCCTGTGTGTAGAGCTGACTGCGCAAGCGCCGTATAGAGCCGGCTACTTTCGGAAAACTGGTGACGCGCCTTATGCGCCGGGGGGAAGTTTTTCACAAGGCGTCAATCATCTAGCCTCTACATAGGAACGCCTACTCCCGCGGGCGTGAGAACCCGGAAGCCGGGTGGAAAATAACAATAAGACGGTATGTACAGCAAAAAAAAAAAAAACGGCATAGTGTAAATGTTGGAAATATGCTGAATGGAATGTTAAATGCATATTTTTAGGGTGAACCTCCGCTTTAAGGTGAAAAAACATTAAGGTTTACAGCCCCTTTAAACTGACGATTGCACGGTCGTGCGACGCTGTAGCCAAATAAAATTTATGTAATTTGTTTTCCCCCACAAATAGAGATTTATTTTGGTGGCATTTGATCGCCTCTGCAGTTTTTATTTTTAGAGCTTTAGGCCCCTTTCACATGATCGGACCGTTCAGTTTTGACGGCGGACCCGAGTGGCTGCTCCATGCATGCCTATGGAGCGTTGGTTGTCAGCGGAGACATGTCCGCTGACATCCGACCCGACCCACCAAAATCGTCCCCATCCGACCATGGCGGATCTGATGAGATCCGATTAAAACAGACATGCTGTTCATTTTAATGAGATCTCCCCATAGGAGACAGCGGCGCTGCACAAGCCTCTCCCCGCTCAGTGAGCAGAGAGGAACTTGTCATCCGCCGGTGACTTGTCCTTAAGGTTCCCCTAACGAGAAAGTTCCTTCAAGGACTGCACAGGCGCAAACTTGCCGACGGAAATCTCCGAACCTCAACCCGGCATCCAGGCTCATTCTTTAACATCCCCGTGGATTGGAGGATGTTAAAAAAAAGAGCCAGGAGGCCGAGCGAGCCGTCTGAGGCCGTGACGTGAGGCCAACTGGCCACTTACCTCGAAATCCACGTCGCCCTGGATGCCGGCCGAGGTTCGGAGATTTCCGTTGGCAAGTTTGCGCCTGCGCAGTCCTTAAAGGAACTTTCTCATTAGCCGGAACCATATCGGCAGATCAGATTGCGCCTGCGCAGGAAGTTTCGCGTTGGCCGGAACCTAATCGGCAGATCACCGGCTCAGAGCATAGATCTCCCGCTGAGCTGACGGGAGCAAGGTGGACTCCGTAGCGACAGAGTCCGCCTGTGTGGAAGAGGCCTTAAACAAAAAATACAGGGGGTGTAACAGACCACTGCAAAAAGGTCACTGCTTCCCCCAGAGAGCAAGGGTCCCATTCTGCAAACAAACAAAGACTCTGCACACCTTTTGTTGCAATACAACACAACTATATTAAGCGGATTTAAAATTAATGTTCAACTGGGCTTTAAATTACACAAGAGAGCGACAGTATTTCTATTCATGGCGAGAGAGAGGTACTTTTTTAACTAAAAATAATATAAGTGATTTGGTAATGCTGACATTCCCCCCACTGAGTCATGTAAAGTGTGAATTTTAAAGCTGAATATAGGAGCCAGCCAGTCTCATCCAGAAGCCAACAGGCTATTTTAAGGAGCCACGATACGCGGGCTTATACTGACATTAGTTCAGGAGACCGAAAATTTAAGGCAGCAGCTGTCATTTTTTAGTGCCATTGGTTACCTGGCTCCTGGGATTTGTCCAGCTTTGAACAGAGGACAGTGCGGTATTGTAACACGCGTTAACAGGAGAACAGTGAGGGTAATTCCGTTTTATGGCTTCCATACAAACCGCTCAGAAGAGCCAGCACGACACGCAAGCCACGAATACATTATTTTGACAAGTCTCACAGCATGTTTGGAGTCATCGGGTTAAAAAGAGGAAGAAGATTTGCCAGCGTATCACAACAAACTTTTAACTTGTCATAGTGGTCTGAAAAGTTTGAAAGGAGAATAGAATACATTTGTTTAGCTTGTATCACCATCCTCAAAAATGCCACAAAGTCATTAAGGGGCATTACATTGCAAAACACGGCTAAAAAGGTCAAATAAAACTGTTTTGAACAGCCTACATCTACTGGTAAAACAAACAGTTCCGAGCATGAAGCACGAGAAAAGTCTGAAAATACCTCATCACCTGAAAAATGCTTTTGTTAGAGAAAACTTTAAATAATTTCTATAATTTACTTTACTTAAATCTGCTATTTTGTAATTAATTTCAAAGTAATACTCTCCCAAACAGCAGGATACCATATACCCCTCTCCTCGACATACTGCCTGCCAGTGACAGCTGGTGTTTTTATGGGGGGGGGTGGCAAACAATCCAAATAAAAAAAAAACCCTGATTGGAATCCAGGCGTCCGGCTCCCTGCATGTAGATGTAGGGAGCCGGACGCATGGATAGGGTGGTGGGGGGTGGGGGACTGGGCGGCGCACGTTCGCCTCCTATGGGCTGCCTGCTGTCATACCCTCCCCACTTCTCTTCTGTACATACTGCCCGCTGTCATATCATACACACTTCTCTCCTGTACATACTGCCCACTGTCATACCCTCCACACTCCTCTCCTGTACATACTGCCCACTGTCATACCTTCCACACACCTCTCCTGTATATACTGCCCACTGTCATACCCTCCACACTCCTCTCCTGTACATACTGCCCGCTGTCATACCCTCCACACTCCTGTACATACTGCCCGCTGTCATACCCTCCACACTTCTCTCCTGTACATACTGCCCACTGTCATACCCTCCACACTCCTCTTCTGTACATACTGCCCGCTGTCATACCCTCCACACTCCTCTCCTGTACATACTGCCCACTGTCATACCCTCCACACTCTTCTCCTGTACATACTGCCCGCTGTCATACCCTCCACACTTCTCTCCTGTACATACTGCCCGCTGTCATACCCTCCACACTCCTCTTCTGTACATACTGCCCGCTGTCATACCCTCCACACTCCTCTCCTGTACATACTGCCCACTGTCATACCCTTCACACTCCTCTCCTGCACATACTGCCCGCTGTCATACCCTCCACACTTCTCTCCTGTACATACTGCCCGCTGTCATACACTTCACACTCCTCTCCTGTACATACTGCCCGCTGTCATACCCTCCACACTCCTCTCCTGTACATACTGCCTGCTGTCATACCCTCCACACTCCTCTCCTGTACATACTGCCTGCTGTCATACCCTCCACACTCCTCTCCTGTACATACTGCCCGCTGTCATACCCTCCACACTCCTCTCCTGTACATACTGCCCACTGTCATACCCTCCACACTCTTCTCCTGTACATACTGCCCACTGTCATACCCTTCACACTCCTCTCCTGTACATACTGCCCACTGTCATACCCTCCACACTCCTCTCCTGTACATACTGCCCACTGTCATACCCTCCACACTCCTCTCCTGTACATACTGCCCACTGTCATACCCTCCATACTTCTCTCCTGTACATACTGCCCACTGTCATACCCTTCACACTCCTCTCCTGTACATACTGCCCACTGTCATACCCTCCCACTTATCTCCCAAACATACTGCCTGATACCATATACCCAGGGCCGTATTTCATATTAATTGGACCCTGGGAAAACATTCCATGCAATTTCACTCTTCATCAGCTCGGAGACATACAATAAATAGCAGCTAGACTCAAAATCAGTTTACTGCAGAATCAAATCAGGCAGCGATTGCGATCGGTTGACAGAGGTTACAGTGTATCATTACTGCTCACTGACTGTCTGCTAGAGGTTACAGCTCATTGATTATTTGCTAGAGGTTACACAGCACATGACTTCTGCTTGATTGGTTGCTAGAGATTACTGTACATCAATACTGCTCACCGATTGGCTGCTAGAGGTTACTGGACATCCTTACCATTCACTGATTGGTTGCTAGAGGTTACTGTACATCCTTACCGCTCAATGATTGGTTGCAAGAGGTTAGTGCACTTCATTACTACTCACTGATTGGTTGCTAAAGGTTACATCACATCATCTCCTCACTGCCTGCACACCATGGACTGGGGAGGTGAGGGGACACATCAATAGACAGAAAAATCCTAGGGATCCTAGGACTCCTGGGATCAGTGGCGATGCTGGGGGGTTGATTGAATCAGTGACAGTGGTTGGGAGATGTGATTAGTTAGAAGGCAGTATAATGTGGGAAAATAAAGAAAATTTATGGCAAGTATATAGTGGGGGGTCCTGCCCTGACCGACCAATGTGAGGGGGAATTTGCACTGACCGCAATGTAATTTTACACCACCCGCCGACATAAAGAGTGATTTCTACACCGACACCAATGTAATAGGAGCAGTTACACCAACCACCAGTGTAAGGGGGGAATACAATGACCTCCATTGTAAGTGGGAATTTACACCGACAACCATTGGTTGAGGAGATTTGTACTGACCACCAATGTTAGGGGGGATTTACACTTATTACCAATGTAAAGGGAAATGTACACTGATCACCAATTTAAGCGGGACCTTCACACTGCCCACTAGTGGGAATGAACGGATTGTACACCAAGCACCAATGTAATAAGAATATTTAAACGGACCACCAATGTAACCGAGACATTTAGCCTGCGTTCACACACATGTGTGTGTGCCCTTACATCTACTGAGATGTGCATATTCATATTCGCATCCATCAAAAAATTCACGGTGCAGTGGCACCATGTTATTTTGAAAAAGGGTTCCACCTCCAATTTGCTTACCTTTACAGAACTGGCTAATGTTAGGCTTAATGACCACAGTTCTAGGCAGGACTTTCAAGCATGCACCTTTACCTCCCCAGTGGGCAGCAGAAGTGATGGTGGATATGACCTCAGGGGGGGGCATGATATACATATGAATGCCGTCTCCATTTACATATCAATGCTAGGATTTACAATGAAAACACAGGGTCGGCAGGCGAGTCATCCTTACATGGCAATAGGGCAGAGCTGGGCCGCATTAGTAACAGAACATTGGGATATCGGGACACAGCACCGGACTAAAACTTCATGGGATAAGAACATTTAAAAACTGAGATAGTTTGCAAGTATAAGTCAGCTTCTTTGGGCCCCACAACAATGATGGGGCACAGGGCAGCTGCCCTTTTGCCCTGCCTTAAAGACGGCCCTGCATATACCCCTCCCACATTTTATTCCTGTACATACCTGCTGTCATACCCTCCCACTTCTCTCTCGAACATACTGCCCGATACCATATACCCCTCCCAATCCTTTCCTGTAAATACTACCCTCTGTCATACCCTCCCACTCCTCTCCTGTACATACTGTATTTATTGGCTTATAACACTCACTTTTTTACCCTGAAAATAGAGGGTAAACTGTGCCTGCGTGTTATACGCAGGAGCAGTGGTACGTTTTTTTCCTGAAACTTCCCTCTTAAAGTTAGGGTGCGTGTTATATGCCTGTGCGTGTTATACGCCGATAAATACGGTACTTCCCACTGTCATTCCCCCGGTACTCCTGCACATATTGTTCACCCCAATATCCCTCTCCTATCAGTGCTGGGAAAAGGTCATCCAGTGCCCAAGGCGAAGATGGAAAATTGCGAAAAAGTTGCACACATTTCACATTAAATCAAAATTAAAGCGATTGTAAAGTCAGAAGGTTTTTAATTTTAATGCATTCTATGCATTATGATAAAAAGCCTTCTGTGTGCAGTCAGCCAATGAGGAGAGAAAGGGGTGGGGCTGGGTCACGGCTCCATGTAAGAATGGACACAGGGAGCTGTGGCTCGGCTCTGGTGCCCCTATAGCAGGCTGCTTGCTGTGGGGGCACTAAACAGGAGGGAGGGGCCAAGAGCACCAAAGAGGGGCCGGTGAAGAGGAGGATCCAGGCCACTCCGTGCAAAACCACTACACAGAGCAGGTAAGTATTTGTTATTTTTTAGCTTAAAAAAACAAAACAAAAAAAAAAAAAAAACAGACTTTACAATAACTAAGTGGTCCTTGCATGAAAATGCGTGGTCCACTTCTTTTGTAGCCCCTCTCCCTCGCAATAAAAAAAAAGAAAAAAGTAACAAATACTCATCTTACACTGTGGTTTTCAGCAAGCTTGCCGGGGGAGGGGGTTGGGTAATGTCACTAAGCCCTTTCACAGGCTCCTGGGAAATCAGAGGAGCCCAAATCACAGTGCGACTTCTCGCAAGATTTGGGCTCCTTGGTGCAAGGCCTATACACGTCACCCTTGCCTACAGAAAGAGGCCCAAACTCAAGGTATAAGGCGAGTTATTTTCTTTTTTTCCTTAAATTTTTTTCTTTAATTCAGCATTTCTGTTTGAGGGAGTTGCAGAAGAAACAGACCATACATTTTCATGGGACATCCTTCACTTATGTTTCACACCGTCGTTCAGAGGTCATTACAGCACTTCCATCAACTTGGCTGACTCCAGGATGGTGTGCGCTGGGAAAATACTAAAACATGTAATAGACAAGACAGATTGTTTTAACATTCTCTGTTGGTAAACAGTAGTCAGGGCTGGTGTGCAAATTGTATTAAAGAATGAACCGTGATCGGCACTCCGCTTCCTGTGTCTTCTGAAATACAACCAGAAAACAGTCGTAGTATATTGTGGTTCTGGCAATGAGCTGTAATGCAAGAACCTCTCCGGACCCAACGCCAGAAAATAAATGTTTTGTATAAACTGTCTCGGTCAGCAGGAGAAATCTGGAAAATTCTCTGCAATCAACAAATCGGACAAGATGTACTAAGCACTGTTAACCAGAAAAGGTTTAATTAACACTACCACCCGTCCCCCCGAACCCTACCCCCCCAAAACACACCACCCTTAAAAAAAAGAAAAATTGGGAGGGGGTTTGGGGTGCTGAAATAACATTAGATTAAAGACAAGATGACTGCGCTTACACTTATATAATCATTGGTCACCTCAACCCCTTCTATTAATTTTCACATTTTGTCTCTCATAGTTGGGCAACAATGAGACGGTATAGGTATAACTATGATGACAATTACAGGCCTCTCTCATATTTTCTGGTGTGAGAACTTGCACGATTGGTGGGGACTAAATACTCTTTTGCCCCACTGTAGAAGAATACGTATCAGCCTAAACTGAGGAAAACATTTTTATTTATTTTTTAAAACAAAAATGGATATTTATTATAGCAAAAAGTAAAAAATAGTGTTTTTTTTTTCAAACTTGTCCCTCTTTTGTTTATAGCGCAAGAAATAAAAACCGCAGAGGTGATCAAATACCACCAAAACAAAGCTCTATTTGTGGGGGGGGAAATTATAAAAATGTCATTTGGGTACAGTGTTGCATGACTGCGCAATTGTCATTCAAAGCGTGACAGCGCTGAAAATTGGTCTGGGCAGGAAGGGGGTGAAAGTGCCCTGTAGGCAAGTGGTTAAACAAAGCCACCCAGAACGTCCCTCCAAAACAAAGATCTCAATGGTTATTATTAATCATATTTAATGAATAATGCAGGAAAAGCCCATTCTGGCAGCTTGGTCAGCGACTAGCAAATAGCTATTATTATCCTGAAAACAGAAAGTGGAAAGCCTTTGACATTCAAACAGAAGGAATTGTAAATAACAAAGGCTATCTTCGGGGAAAAGTGAAAATTCTGAATGGGAAGGAAATGTACACTGGACGGCAGGAACATTGTGGTATGGCTGGCACCATGTCAACGCCAAACACACATACATTGTCTTGCTGCACAATAAACTGCAATCACAGACAGGATATATAGCAGCGACTGCTTCCTAGTATTTTGACCTCACATTTACCAGACAATAGGCAGGAGGGGAGAGGGCAAGAACGCTGAGCTAAATGCCACTGGGACCACCCATGCAAAGGAATAAGGACTAGATCAGTTATCCACCTACACCAAGGTACTACTGGACCTGTTATGTTATAGAAACCAACACACAAAAACCAGGGATAATCAGCCAAAGTTTAACCGCTTCAGCCCTGGAAGGATTTACCCCCTACCTGACCAGAGCACTTTTTACAATTTGGCACTGCATCGCTTTAACGGACAATTGCGCAGTCATGCAACACTGTACCCAAACAAAATTTGCATCCTTTTTTCCCCACAAATAGAGCTTTCTTTTGGTGGCATTTGATCACCTCAGCGGTTTTTATTTTTTACGCTATAAACAAAAGAACAGCGACAAATTAGAAAAAAAACACAATATCTTGTACTTTTTGCTATAATTATCCCAAAATTATTTTCAAAAAAACATTTTTTTCCTCAGTTTAGGCCGATATGTATTCTTTTACATATTTTTGGTAAAAAAATAAATAAATCGCAATAAGCATATGTTGATTGGTTTGCGCAAATGTTATAGCGCCTACAAAATAGGGGATAGAATTATGGCATTTTTATTATTTATTTTTTTACTAGTAATGGCGGTGAGCTGCGATTTGTATCGGGACTTTGACATTATGGCGGACACATCGGACACTTTTGACACAATTTTGGGACCATTGGCATTTTTACAGCTTTCAGTGCTATAAAAAATGCACTGATTACTGTAAAAATGTCACTGGCAGGGGAGGGGTTAACACTAGGGGTCGATCAAGGGGTTAAAAGGGGTTGTAAAGGTAAATGTTTTTTCACCTTAATGCATCCTAGGAAGACTTAGCAGGTAGAGTAAAAAAAAAAAAGGGGGGGGGGGGGGAGTGTGGTAGGGAACGCATGCACAGTCACAGTTGCACATCTGGGTGGCCATAAAGGTGTTGTAGTCTTGTGAGTAACGGAAATCTTGCCAGTAAAACCAGGTTTTGTGGAATTGTTCCTGTTTTCATTTTAACACAGCTGTTAATTGTTCCTTCTCCTTTTAATATTTCTGCTACGAGTGTCAGGTGGCTTTCAAAGAACAAAGCAGAGGCAAAGTGGTACCGGTTGGGTCGGTATAGGAAAACTGTATTCCTGAGCAATCTCTATGGCTGTGTCGTGCTCCTGGCTCCTATGGCTGGTCTAGTGGTGTATGATTACATCAGCAGGTGCAATTTTCACTTTGTTTCTACAACAGGTAAAATTATTCTGGTGAGTGCAGAGAGTTTGCTTTGGACACAGGAGAGTAGAGCGCATATGTAAATTAAAGCACGCGGGTGTACAAGAACACAAAAGACTACGTTTCTTTACTAGGACTTTTATTTGACATTTGTTATTTTACATTTTGGTTTTCAATTAAAGTGTTTTTAAAAAAAAAAACCCTGCCCGTCTCTTTTATCCAGCCATAACACAGTGTAAGCGTTTGTTGTAAACAAAGCTTTTTAATACCTTTTTCAGATCTCTCCTAGCCTGTCATTTGACTCCCGGCTGCTCTCCTCCACCCATCTATGGGCTACAGTGGGAGGGACCGAGGATCTCGCTTGGACATCAGCCGGGGAGGTCACCTGACCGCAGTGCTTGCCGCTCAGCGCCTCCCGCTGTAGCCTCGGGAGGAGGAGAGCAGCCGGGAGTCACGTGGCCGGCCTGAAAAAATCTAAGAAAAAAAGGTATATAGAGGCTTTGTTTTCAACAAACAATTACACTGTGTGTTATGGCTGGATAAAAGAGGGGCTGGCATTGAATTTTTACAGTTTACTTTGCTACTAATTGCGGCAGGAGGAGGGGCAGATAGGGCTCACACACACACTAGAACTGACAGGCAGGGAGGGAGGGGGAGAGAGAGGAGAGCTGCGAATGATGGAGGAACGTAAACTGACCACAGTAATCACGGCTTAGCAGCCTTGATAACCGTGGTCAGAACACAGAGGGGGACGCATGAACTGGCAGGATTAGCCAACTTAGAGGGGGAGGCAGATAAGAAAGCTTCTAATCTTCTGTAAAGGAACAAGAGCGCTTTTATTTTTTAAGGGTTACAACCACTTTAAGTGCAAGCACTGTTTTTGATATATTGGTTTACATGATAAAAACACCTTTAGACAGGTAATGATCTATTCAAGGCAACGTGAAAAAGCTCACCTCCAACCTACTTATAACTTGGCTTTCCACCCCTTTACCAGGTTCTCCCGTGCGATTGGGGAGCCGGGTAAGGATGCGACTGGCGGCATCCAGCTCTGGGCACACAGTGAGTGGAACAGATGGTTTTTCCTCCTACTGCATTACATCAGAAAAAGGAAGCAACGAGGATTTTGTTACTTCCTGTTTCTTTTCTTTGTTAATTGTCGGCCAGTCAGGCCGCGTACACACGGTCGAACATGTCCGCTGAAACTGGTCCGCGGACCAGTTTCCGCGGACATGTCCGACCGTGTGTACTGCCTAGCGGACAAGTTTCCAGCGGACAAAAGTTTCTTAGCATGCTAAGAAACATGTCCGCTGGAAACATGTCCGTCGGACATGTCCGATGGTTAGTACACCTAATCGGACATGTCCACTGGTTATGACGTGTAACCAGCGTCCCAAAATCCCGTGCATGCGTCGAATTGATTCGACGCATGCGTGGAAGCATTGCACTTCCGTGTTTGAGAGCGTCGGTGTCTTCTACGTCACCGCGTTCTCTGTCCGCAGGGATTTTGGTCTGATGGTGTGTACACACATCAGACCAAAAGCTCCCAGGAGACATGTCCGATGAAAACGGTCCGCGGACCGTTTTCATCGGACATGTCTCCTCGTGTGTACGGGGCCTAAAGCAGGCGATCAGACAGATCTGTGTCTGATTGGCTGCAATGGAGGCCAGAGTGAGATATGGGGTCTAATATACACCAGATGTCTCGATAAAGAGGACCTGTCGCAGTCCATGCTGTTACAAGGGGTGTTAAAATCTAAAAAGGGTAAATAAAAAAAAAAGTAAAAATAAATGAATTATAACGCCCCCCATTCCCCCGTGCAAACACAAATTTAGGTCCTACCTGCATATGTAAACAGCGACCGAACCACACATTTGAGGTCTCGCCACAAACTTTAAAGCAAGAGCAATAATTGTAGTGCCAGACCTCCTATGTAACGGTAAACTTATAACAGCATTTAAAGCGTTGTCTATGGAAATTTTAAAAATACCGTAATTTGGTGCCGTTCCACAAGCAGACAACATTTTTAAGTATGTCATGTATGGCATCTATTTATTCAGCATAACATCATCTTTTATATTTTACCAAAAAATTGTGGATTATATTGTGTTTTCGTGTATTTAAATGTATATATTTTTTTCGCAAATATCGAGCGACATAAAAATGTGCAACACCCACAATTTTATTCTCTAGGTCCTCCGTTTTTATAATGCTCCCCATACCTAGAAGCACTGCCAATGATGAAGTAGTGACGGGATCGCTTCGCAAAATAGTATAAAAATAGGTCATTGGGATGCGCTAGTAAGAGACCATCATATCTTTAAACTTTTACCTAGGAACTCATATAAAGACAAATTTAAGGTAACTGCACTGGCTGAAATGAAAAATAATATGATCATCGTCTGACTACTGAAGTAATATAGAATTGAACCAATTTCCTTGTCAAGGAGTCATTTAAATGGCAGATTGGGCGACAGCTGCAGTGGACAGTATTGTGAGCCGATTCTTTTCTGCCTACTCCAGATGAAAGAAAAGGTCTTGCAAACATGACCAGCAGCAAAGAGGTCTTGGGAAAACATGACCTCTGACCTGGGCAGAAAGCATATTGTGAAACAGTGCTGTCAACACAGTGTCTAGTATGTGACATGCCGCGTCCAGACAGTACGGGATCACGCAGGGTGTTCCACCAGAGGAAGTGAATTAACAGTCTGCACACAATCCACAGAGGGATCTCCGAGACGAGGCATGGAGACAGATAGTCCAGCAATTACTTAGAACTGTTGAGTCAACATTTCTCTTCATGCTTACACAATGCTGTTTCACCATGAGGGATCAGATATATTTGTTGAGACATGGAGGGTTAGCTCACGCTGGGGGCATTGTACTCTCTTTTGCTACATCTTACAGCACAGCAAATCGCACAGACAGGAGAAAACGCCATTGCTTTCAATAGGTTCTGCGCACATCAATGCACTGCATTGCCTTGTAGTGCATTGGAAAGTCCTCCTTGTTGTACGTTGGCCAATTAACAATACAGTTAAAAGTAAAACCCAACAATATTAGATCTACTTAAAATAAAAATGAAGCTCTTGTTGAAAATACATTTCCAGAGTTGCCAGGAGGTGAGGGATGGGCAGAGAAAGTTGTGTTTAAAAACCACCAAAAAAACCTCCTACCAAAAAAAGAGTGCCAATGTCCTGGGATCGCGACGGACCAATCCTGTCCAGAGAACCAGAAATTACCTACAGTGCCCAAGAGAAAGGAATAAAGTGGAAGAGAAAGAACAAGAAACCAAATGAACCCAAGGGGAATGAAAGGTAGAGTACCGGACAAACCTGATGGTGGTGCTAAGGCTAGCATGTTTTCCAAAGAGTGTGCAGCGTGAAATGAGAAACCACTCCCTCCTTAGCGCCACCATCAGGTACTCTACCTTTCATTCCCCTTGGGTTCCTTCCACTTTATTCCTTTCTCTTGGTCACTGTAGGTAATTTCTGGTTCTCTGGACAGGATTGGTCTGTTGCGATCCCAGATGAAGAGGCGTACTTCTGTTGCCTGACATAAGCTGCTATATACCTTTTTGATGCAATATCATTAATGGTGCCAATGCCCCTTTCACACTACCGCGACTTCAAAGTTGCGCGATTTTGCAGCTGTGATTTCAGGGAATGCCTGTGTAAACTCAAGGTCTATGGACCTCAACTCGCATGAAAAGTGGACCAAAGTAGTACAGCGCATGACTTGAAGTCGAACATATATGAATGGTAATCATTGGATTTAATGGGGAACAACTTATCATGTGACTTTGCAGTCCCAAGTCGCAGGACAAGTTGCAAAACTGTGAAAGGGCCTTAGCCTCATCAGTTTGGTGAATATGTACCTAGATTACTGACCAATGTCTTTAATGTATTGGTGTAATTTGGATATCGAGATTGCTTTTTTGATTATTGCCTCCCCTGTGTTTTCTGGGATCCATCTACTGAGACTATTTGATGCAAGTTTTGCATGATCCCATTATGCTATAGGCATATCACAGCTTTGTCATACAGCATACATACAGCTCTCTTCTAGCTCTAATTGGTGCATAATGGCAATTTTTCTTTGCAGTTAGAATGTGGAGGTACTGAGGAAGCAATATTTGTGAAACGCGTCGACCTCACATCTAAGCAAGGAAATATTGTTCAAGTCTAATATATGGCCTGCATCATTCTATATGAGTACAGTATTGATGGTATGTTTTTATATCTTTACAAACTTTAAACTTTTTTGTAAAAAATAAAAAAATAAATGTTTTATTAATTAAAGTATCCTTGTCCTTCTCTGGTACCTGTAAATTCTGCAAGGTTTCTAGTACCGTATTTTCTGGCATATAAGACGACTTTTTGGATGCAAAAAAAAAATGCATCCAAAGTCGGGGGTCGTCTTATACGCCGATAACCGTCTCCGTCAGGCTGAGGGCATCCATGATTTAAAAGCCGCACCTCCTCCTCAGACTGTTCCGTGATAGGCGGAACACAAATTTTCCCAGCGGCTCGGATGAGAGGACATCCGTGATAGGCGGAACACTGAACAGAGGCCCTGCTGGGAAAATTTGTGTTCCGCCTATCACGGAACAGTCTTAGGAGAAGACACGGCTTTTGAATCATGGATGCCTGGAAGACAGAATCTGCAAAAAAATAAGGTAGGGAGATCGTCTTGGCTGGCACAGTGGGGGCAAGTGATGGCACCGAGGGGAAAAGTGATGGCACCGAGGGGAAAAGTGATGGCACCGAGGGGAAAAGTGATGGCACCGAGGGGAAAAGTGATGGCACCGAGGGGAAAAGTGATGGCACCGAGGGGAAAAGTGATGGCACCGAGGGGAAAAGTGATGGCACCGAGGGGAAAAGTGATGGCACCGAGGGGGAAAGTGATGGCACCGAGGGGGAAAGTGATGGCACCGAGGGGGAAAGTGATGGCACCGAGGGGGAAAGTGATGGCACCGAGGGGGAAAGTGATGGCACCGAGGGGGAAAGTGATGGCACCGAGGGGGAAAGTGATGGCACCGAGGGGGAAAGTGATGGCACCGAGGGGGAAAGTGATGGCACCGAGGGGGAAGTAATGGCACCGAGGGGGAAGTGATGGCACCGAGGGGGAAAGTGATGGCACCGAGGGGGAAAGTGATGGCACCGTGGGGGCAAGTGATGGCACCGTGGGGGCAAGTGATGGCACCGTGGGGGCAAGTGATGGCACCGTGGGGGCAAGTGATGGCACCGTGGGGGCAAGTGATGGCACCGTGGAGGCAAGTGATGGCACAGTGGAGGCAAGTGATGGCACAGTGGAGGCAAGTGATGGCACAGTGGAGGCAAGTGATGGCACAGTGGAGGCAAGTGATGGCACAGTGGAGGCAAGTGATGGCACAGTGGAGGCAAGTGATGGCACAGTGGAGGCAAGTGATGGCACAGTGGAGGTATGTAATGTAATGTAATGGCACAGTAAGGCATGTAATGGCAGAGTGAGATTTGAAAAAAGCCTGTTTCTGTCAGCGGTTGTTCCTGTCAGTGGTTGTTCCGGCTACCCCTCAGCTTCCAGAAAGACTAGAAGGAAGGGGGTCGTCTTAAATGGCGAGTATATCCCAAAACCAACATTCTTCCTGGAAAAATAAGGGGTCGTCTTATACGCCCAGTCGTCTTATACGCCGGCAAATACGGTATATCCTCAATTCTAAAAACACCTTAAACAAAGTATGTGTATCTACAAGTCAG
Organism: Rana temporaria; assembly: GCF_905171775.1. Classification (NCBI taxonomy): domain Eukaryota; kingdom Metazoa; phylum Chordata; class Amphibia; order Anura; family Ranidae; genus Rana; species Rana temporaria. The sequence goes on along the minus strand of NC_053489.1, from coordinate 36,767,451 downwards.
GGATTCCAAATTCTGCCTCTAAAGTCGCTGAAGAAACTGTAATCAAACGCCCTATAGCTTCTAAAGATGCATGCTCATGCTTAAAGTGGAACTTCAGTAATCTTTTCATTTTCAATCTATTAAATCTTCTGCCGTTGTTGTTTTAACTTTGGATTGTAAAAAAAAAAATTCTGACAGTAAATACCTTATACAGCTCACTTCCTGTTTCTTGTTTGGTAAAAAGCCTAGGCTTATGACATCATGCACAGCTCCATTTCTCACTCTTGTGAGAGTTTGCCAAGAAGAAAGAGTGGATGAGTTATAAGAGGGCCAATGAGAGCTACAGAGCTGGAGGTGTGCGTCTGTGTAAATCCAGATAGTGACTAGGCAGCAGCTTCTGCTGATCACAGTTAAAATGGTTTCAGCCAGACTCAGTGGAGAGAGATTTCTGCAGCATATTTGGCAAGTACAAAATCACAGAATATATAAAATAATGTGCAGGAGGGAGGGAAGCATCAGAATGGCAAAGATGTTTTTATTGCAGACTGCAGTTCCTCTAATATTTTAATCACACCCCTGATGAAACCTGTTTCCTTGGAGGTACTAAATGTCAGTTCCAAGGAAGGAAAGCCATGCAGCACAGCAAGGTGTAGCATAAGGTTGCAGACAAGCCAAAAGGCACTCAAAGTGGTTGTAAAGCTCAGACATGAACAACGCCTATCCCTCTATAGTATGTACTTGTCTCAATCAAGAGCACCAAGTGTCATTTCTGTCTGCTGCTCCCTTCCTCTGCTAAAAGCAACAGTCATTACGGACAAGTTTTCCTGACACAAAGACAAAAATGGTGACAGGGGAGGGATCTCCAGCTGAGTTACTTGACAGTCTCGGCTTTGTTCCTGTGAGCTATGTGTGTGGGGGAGAGCCAATCGGCTCTCAGAGCTCTCCTTGCTGAGCTCTACAGAGTATAGCTTTAGCTCTCTGCCCCCATTTTTTGACAGCTCAGAAAAGCTTTGTAAATTCTGCACTTTGAACAGATAGAAGATTTCAGATAAACTGGTACAACCTTCGCAGGAGGACTGACTTAATTTCTGTGTATCACCTGAGGCCAGTCACTTTACTGGGTAGATAGAAGGGTTTACAACCACTTAAAGTGGTTCTAAACCCTTACAGACCACTTTGACCTACAGGTAAGCCTAGATTAAGGCTTATGCCGCGTACACACGACGAGAAAAATTCCATTTTTTAAATTGGTCATTAAAAACGACCGTGTGTGGGCTCCAGAGCCTTTTTCTCGGCGTGAAAAATGGCCATTAAAAATTTAGAACATGCTCTATTTTTTCTCGTCGTTTGTAGGCTTTGACAGGGAAAAAACGTGCATGCTCAGAAGCAGGTTATGAGAAGGGAAATTTGCATAATCAGCTCAAAGGGTGTCCCCAATCGAATGGAATTTCCCCTTTATAGTGCCGTTGTACTTCACCGCGCTTTGCTCGAGCATTTTTTTTCACGATCGTGTGTATGCAAGGCAAGCTTGACAAGAATCACGTCGAGAAAAACGTTTTTTCCATGACATTAAAAACGGTCGTGTGTACGCGGCATTACCTGTAGGTCCAAGAAATATCTCCTTAACCTACATGGTTAAGGAGATATTTCCAAGAAAGACGGCACCGATGTCTACGGTGACAACGGCACGCAGGCGCACTAAGCGTGCCGATATTAACGGCACCATGCCATTAGTGGCGGCTCCCGTGCGCATGCGCCGGAGTGACGTCATCGCTGCTCCAGCCAGTCACAGCGCCGGAGCAGCGATACCATTAAGTCACTCCGGGTATCATGGCGGCGACGGAGGTGGTGTCCGAGGATCGCAGCGGGGGCTTCGTTCTCAGGTAAGTAATTCATAATGAGCTAGTATGCTTATGCATACTAGCTCATTATGTCTGTCTTGCAGGGTTTTAAAATTTTTTTCTAAAGAGAGGGTTTACTTCCTCTTTAAAGTCCTGCAGTTGCAAGGGATCATGGGAAAATGATACAAGTATCGACAAAAGGTTGATAAATGGAGTCAACTTTCTGCTGCTGGTTATGTTTCCAGCCTGACACAGCAGTTCATTACAGAATTTTATCTGCCGCCTACAGCTGCATACATATCAAAATAATAAAATGACAACTGCCTGACTGTGTACCGACAATAGAGGCGGGTTTGTTTATGGACTGGCGAGCCAAAGATTGTTTACTGCATGTTAGCAGCTTCATGCTAAGGAAGTGTTGTGGTAAACACAGAGACACCGACATCTCCAGCATTCAATACACGTCTATCTGCAGACTGGCATACCAAGGATTATCTGTTCCCAGCCGGGTCTGCAGAGCACAAGTCGTGTCCAGCCAGCTGATCCTGATATCTGAGGGATGATGTGATCCGAAGTGACTGAGTACGGCCACCATCAATCACACCCTGCAAATAAAAAAGGGAAAGCCATGCTGTATGGTCGTATTCCCATAACAGATCAACCTGATAAGAATTACAAATGTGTCAAAGAAAATAAAAGGATGAAGCAATACTTAATTCCCATTCCTGTACCAAGGGGTACTTGTAAGTGGTTTCCATAATACATTTTAGACCAGTGCCAACGGCGCATATCACCATTTATCCCAAGACCCGTTGTCCCAGGCAACTGATGACCTTGGTTCCATCTATCAACTCTGCGGGAGTGCGCTCTATTTGATACTGGACGATCTGTGGCTGTTTGTATGTCTGGGTCTGTTTTCTTGAGGGGGCTTCGGCAGCCTCCCCCGTCTAGGTGTCTGCCCCCAAAACTTGAATCGACAACTCCGCCAAATTTATCTAGACTTGCACCCACCCAACCAGTCCTGAGGAAGCGAGAAACCTTTGCGAAACACGTAGACCTTCCAGAATTGTGTAACTACAGACGTTTTACCTGATATTGAAGTCTACACTATCAGCAACATAACGATTCATGCACTGTTCAGAACTACTCCATGTTGACTGCATATCTCCATTTCTGGGTTGGGCATCGTTTTGGTATTGGATACTTTTGGGTAGATTCAGGTACGGGCACGCAATTTTAAGACGGTGTAGCCTAGCGTGTTTACACTACGCCTCCTTAAGTAAGAGAGGCAAGTACATGAGTCTCAAGGCACTTACCTCCTTTCTTAAGGCGGCGTAGTGTAAACGCGGCGGGCGTAAGGGCGCCTAATTCAAATGGGTTGGAGGGGGGCGTGTTTAATGGTAATGAGGCTTGACCTCACGTTTTTGAAGTTTTTTGGCTACTGCGCATGCGCCGGGCGCCTACATTTCCCAGTGCGCATTGCGGCTAAGTACGCCGTACGGGCCTATTTAATTGGGCGTGGACGTAAACTACGTAAATCCCGATTCGCGGACGACTTACACAAACGACGTAAACATTTCGAATTTCGCGGCGGGAACGGCGGCCATACTTGATATTACTATTCCACTAGAGCCTAGCTCTAACTTTACGCGGCCTATCTCTTATGTAAACTGCGTAAAAGTACTGCGTCGGCCTGGCGTACGTTCGTGAATCGGCATATCCCCTCATTTACATATTCTACGCCGACCGCAATGGAAGCGCCACCTAGTGGCCACCCAAAATATTGCAACCTAAGATAGGACGGCGCAAACCGTCGTATCTTAGATAGGTTTAAGCGTATCTCTGTTTGAGCATACGCTTAAACTTAGGTCGGCGTAGATTCTGAGTTAGGTCGGCTTATCTACTGATAAGCCGGCCTAACTCTTTGTGAATCTACCTATTTATGTATAGAAGGTGTTGCAATTGTATTATATTTTTACGTTTTAATTGTAGGAGAAATAAAGCATTAAAATTTTAAAACTAGTTGCCTTATGTTGTGTCGATAAAGTCTTGTTCTGACAAACAGTTTTTCTTTGTGTATAGATATTGGATGTGGCACGGTGGAGGTCCACCTAAATCTATTGCTTACACATCTTATTTCAAGTCCTCTAGCGATTTTCTTCATTGCTCATGTCCTTCCTTCACATCAATTAAACCCTCATCCCTTACAGCATTTGCCTAATGCCTGCAGCCTTCTTTGCCTTCCCTTACACAGCACGAGCGACATACGGCATACGGCATCCCGCAGAGTCCCCATGGACATGCTCTATTTTTTATGACTGAGTGGTAAAACAGACAGACACTCTGTAGCCAATGCATCTAGCAGTTCTCCTTGCGGAATCCTTATTGCTGCTGTAAATTTTACTAACAGCCCTGACCCTAATACCGCATACACACAACCGTTTTTCGAGTTGTAAAAAATTACGTTTTTAATGGTCTAAAAAAAACAAAGTTTTTTCAAACCGATCGTTAAAAACGGCCTTGCCTACACACGATCGTGAAAAAAAAAATTCTCTAGCACAGCGTGGTGACGTACAACACGTACGACGGCACTATAAAGGGGAAGTTCTATTCAGATGGCGCCAACCTTGGGGCTGCTTTTGCTGATTTTGTGTTAATAAAAGACGACTCGCGCTTTTCAGTCTGTTACAGCGTGATGAATGTGCTTACTCCATTACGAACGCCAGTTTTACCAGAACGAGCGCTTCCGTCTCATAACTTGCTTCTGAGCATGCGCGATTATTTCACGTCGTTAAAGCCCACACACGACCATTTTGTACGATGCTAAAAACGACAACGTTAAAAACGTTGTGAAAAATTAGAGCATGTTCTAAAATTTTAATGGCCATTTTTTACATCGTGAAAAATGCTCTGGAGCCCTTTACAACCCCTTTAATGTATCCTTGTCTTTCTCTGGTATTAGTAAAGTCCGCAAGGTTTCTAGTATATTTTCATTTCTGAAAACACCTTAACCAAAGTGATTCTACAAGTCAGGGATACCAAATTCTGCTTCTAAAGTCTCTGAAGAAACCAAAATTATAAAAACTCCCTGGGACCTATAACTTCTAAAGATGCATGCTCATGCTTAAGATTTTAAAATGGAGTTCCACCCTAAAAATGAACTTTCTATTAACAGCTTGCCTTTAATAAATTGACGTCCGGGAAGTGGTTCTGTAATCCTGACTGGACGTCTATTGACGTCCTGCAGGATTACATGCCGGGGGGCACGCAGCGATCGGTGATTTACCGATCTCGGTAAAGAGCCTCCTGCGTAGGCTCTTTACCACGTGATCAGCCATGTCCAATCACGGCTGATCACGATGTAAACAGGAAGAGCCGTTGAGTGTCCAGTGCCATCCCTCAGTGTCACCTCTCAGTGCCCACCAATCAGTGCCACCCATAAGTGCCGCCCATGAGTGCCCATCAGTGCCGCATACCAGCGCCGCCTATCAGTGCCCATCACTGCCACCTCATCAGTGACCATCAGTGCCGCCATATCAGTGCCCGTAATTGAAGAAGAAAACTTACTTATTTACAAAAAAAATTACAGAAAAAAATAAAAACTTAATTTTTTTCTAAATTTTCGGTCTTTTTTTAGTTGTTGTGCAAAAAATAAAAACCGCAGAGGTGATCAAATACCACCAAAAGAAAGCTCTATTTGTGGGAACAAAATGATAAAAATGTCATTTGGGTACAGTGTAGCATGTCATTCAAATTGCGACAGCGCTGAAAGCTTGGGCAGGAAGGTGCGTAAGTGCCTGGTATGGAAGTGGTTAATGTGATTAATTTTAGCTTGCAAAAAAAATAAATAATGCCGGAACCCCGCTTTAATCACACCCTTGATGTGACCTAACCGTATTTCCTTGGAAGTACTAAATGCCAGTTCCAAAGAAGGAAAGCCATGCAGCACAGCAAGGTGTAGCATAAGGCTGCAGACAACCCAAAAGGCACTTAAAAGTGGTTGTAAAGCTCAGACATGAAACATGAACAAAGTAAAACCCTTCTATAGTGTGTACTTGTCTCAATTAAGAGCACCAAGTGTCATTTCTGTCTGCTGCTTAAAGTGGATGTTCGCTCCAATTTTTTTTTTAAAAGCCAGCAGCTACAAATACTGCAGCTGCTGACTTTAATATTAGGACACTTACCTGTCCTGGAGTCCAGCGGCGTCCGCAGCAGAGGACAAGCGATCGCTCGTCACCCTGCTGCTCCCCCCTCCATCCACGCTGAGGGAACCAGGAAGTGAAGCGCTCCGGCTTCACTGCCCGGTTCCCTACGGCGCATGCGCGAGTCGCGCTGCGCCCGCCGATTGGCTCCCGCTGTGTGCTGGGAGCCGAGTGTTCCCAGCACACAACGGGGGGGGGGGGGGGTGATGGGATGTGACGCAATGCCCGTCTTTTGCCCGTGAATGCCGGGCCGGAAGTGGGTGCAAATACCTGTCTTTAGACAGGTATCTGCACCCCCCTTCCCCCTGAAAGGTGTCAAATGTGACACCGGAGGGGGGAGGGTTCCGATCAGCGCGACTTCACTTTAGGGTGGAGAACCGCTTTAAGCTTGCCTGAGTGCCCCCACAACAAGCGTTTTTTTTTTTAAAGAACAAACATGTTATGCTTATCTGCTCTTCTTAGCCCTCCATAGCAAGCAGCTTGCTATAGGGGTACTTAGCAGGGGGGAGGAGCCGGGAGTGCCGCCGGTAGACCCGAGAAGTGTAGATAAGCATAACATGTTTGTTAAGATAAAAAAAAAAAAACGCTTACAAATCTATTTAAAAGCGGAGCTAAACATATCTTTTCTTCACGGGTCCCCATCTCTCGGCAGCACCAGCATCTTCTTATGAGTACTGGTCTTCGGGCCTCTTCATTGGCCAGCTTGGGATGACGTCATTCCAGCACATGTGTAGGAGTCAATCATGCTGACACATGGGGACTGTGCCAGCAAATGTGCACATCTCGGTTTATATGCCAGAGAATGCTGCAAGCAGGCAGGTAGATGTATTTTATTGCAGAAAAGAGACATTACTCGTCTCTTCTGCAATAAAAAGCCTGTCTGCTCCTAGTTTATGACTTTAGTTCCAATTTAGCTAAACAAGCCGAAAAAAGGAAAAGCAGAGCTGCTCCAGATTCTCACTGCACCAGTTTTGATAAATTTCCCCCATAGTGTTTTAGGAGTGCTGGCTATTATTATTATAATTATTATTACTGTTGGCTGTGCACCCTTCTTTACCGACTGCAGTTTATGCGGACATAGCTGCCCAGTGACAGGTACACTTTCAGAGGAGTCTTTGGAGTCTACAGACCAGAGGGAAGGGCAAGAGGAGTCATACTCCATGCATGTCCATGCAGTCAGAATGACTGCACTGTTTAGGTCATGTTTAATGTTCTGCTTGTTGAGGCTTTGTTCTGCAGGCCGCCTCTACATCTAGCGGTTTCTTATCAGGCAGCTGACGGCAAGCTTCAGCAGAGCCCGTCAGGCTGTCTCCTTCTCCCACTGGCCAGAGATTTCAGTCTATCGGGTGGGAGGGAGAGGAGGCGAGAGACTGACCATCTGACATAATGAATGTATTTATACATTAAACTTTAGCATACAGTAAATGAGGCTGCAGCTTATCAGACGGACATTTATCATGCGGACGCAGGGAAAGGGCCTCTCACTATTCAGGAACAATGCACATAAACTGAAGATAAGACATACTGAAGCTTGGAATAACTTTCATGACAGCAATTATTTATTTACTAGGCAGAGAGGAGTCCTCATCCTTGTACAGGCTGCTTTAGTACTGGCAGCATGAACCTGTGTTAATGTGTGATGTAAATACAAGGTGCAGTTTACAGGGTCAGCGACGATGAAGGACGTTTGTTGGACATTAAAAAGGTTCTCGGGAGAGTGCTGCCCAGTCACTTGAGCTTTTAGAGCAAGGGTGTCAAACTCAATGCCATTGCGGGCCACATCAGCAGTATGGCTCCCCTCCAAGGGCCAGATGTATCTTGGGTGTGCCACGCACAGAGGGCAGACTTCAGGAGTGCGCTACATACAGAGGACAGTTCCAAGGGTTCCCTATGCGCACAGTGCAGGGTTCAGGGGTGCGCTGGGTACAGCGTGCAGGGTTCAGGGGTGCGCCGGGTACAGAGTGCAGGGTTCAGGCGGGGGTGCACCGGGTACAGAGTGCAGGGTTCAGGGGTGCACCGTGTACAGAGTGCAGGGGTGCGCTGTGTACAGAGTGCAGGGGTTCAGGGGTGCGCCATGTGCAGAGTTGTGTTATATACAGAAGTTCAGGCGTATACTACAGTGCCTTGAAAGGGTCTTCATACCCCTTGAAATTTTCTTAATTTTGTCATGTTGCAACCAAAAACGTAAATGTATTTTATTGGGATTTTATGTGATAGACCAACACAAAGTGTCACATAATTGTGAAGTGAAAGGAAAATGATAAATGGTTTTCAAGATTTTTTTTACAAATAATTATGTCAAAATTGTGTTGTGCATTTGCATTTATCCCCCTTTACTCCAATGCCCCCAACTAAAATCTAGTGGAACCAATTTCCTTCGGAACTCACCTTATTAGTAAATAGAGTCCACCTGTGTAATTTAATCTCAGTATAAATACATCTGTTCTGTGAAGCCCTCTGAGGTTTGTTCGAGAACCTTAGTGAACAAACGGCATCATTAAGGCCAAGGAACACACCAGACAGGTCAGGAATAAAGTTGTGGAGAAGTATAAAGCAGGGTTAGGTTATAAAAAAAATCCCAAGCTTTGAACACGGAGCTCTGTTCAATCCATCATCCGAAAATGGAAAGAGTATGGCACAACTGCACACCTACCAAGACATGGCCGTCCACCTAAACTGACAGGCCGGGCAAGGAGAGTATTAATCAGAGAAGCAGCCAAGAGTGTGCACAGAGCAAGAGTTGACAGAGCAATCTGCAGTGAGATTTAATGCCAGACTAGAACTTTTCTGACTGGGCAAAGGCAGGGTGGTCTGTGGCAGAGGCATGTGAATCTCAAGACTGGCTGAACAGAATAACAGAAGCAGACAACAGATACTTATTACAATAGGTATTTAGAGGTTTGCCATCAGTTCTAATATAACGGGGTACAACAATTGTAGGCAGGTGCAGTCCTTATTTTGCCCTGCAGGTGACACTCGACCATAGCGGCAATGCAGATGACGGAGAAAGGAGGAACTTGGCTCCTCTATGGTTTCTTCGGTCACCTGGAGGCAGCTATCCCATTAGATGGCAGTGCACCGTCTATTTAAGACCCTGGCTCCTGAGCTTGGCATGCTTTTGCTGAGTGGGGCCAGCATAGGGACAGGAACACAATCTGTCAGGGACAGTGGAAGGGATAGAGAAAGGTTCTGGTGGCGTAGAGAGTGAGCAGGGCCTATGTCTACCTCTACAGGTTGCCTCCCTTTGGGTCAGACTGGCCAAGCCACACTTTGCTCCTTGTGACAGACGCTGTTGGCATCTAGGGAGTCTACTGCCCGCTGGGTATCTTCTGCTCATTAAGTGGCCCCAAATGGGTGAGCTTCCCACTGGGTCTGTTTGTACTGTTGATTTGACTGATACAATACGACGTCCCTTGCATATCACTCTGTGTGTATACTGCTTGCCAAACCCTGCTGCACCTACCCAACACAATGAGTGCATACAGACAAATTTCTCACCGCTCCAGGTGAGCCCCGCGAGCAATCAAGGGTTGTTGAACCACCAAGGTGCTGGCAATGCTAATGATAGCAAATTAGAAGGACGAAAACTGGACAGCCGCACTCCAAAATCACTTAAAAAGAGATGTCTTTTATTTTTCAACTGTACATACAGTCACTGCAAACCAACAAAATACAGTATGGCCGACGCGTTTCACACTGACAGTCAGTGCTTAGTCATGGCTTCTAATTTGCTACAATGAGTGCATACATTATACTTTGTGAGGCCTGTGACCACTCAAACAATTATGGAAAGGATCAGCAGCAATCAATTGGCTGTGGGTCGTAGCTTACTGCAACAAATGATCGTAGAGTACGGAAGGCAGATAAAGACCACGCATGATTACCCACACCCAGCAGCGAGTAAAGAGAGTCCTGTGAAAGTCACTATAGTTGTGTAACAGTATCAGGCCACTCATAGTAGACAAACTCAATCACTACAATTTCATAAAGGATTTAATATGTTAATGCAATTTTATAGCAATTTCCAATCTTAAAAACTGCACTGCATAAGTCTTGAAACAGCGACGCATCAAATGTAATACGTGGCCCGTTAGTTTGAAAGTGATATCACAGGCGGTATGCAGTTAGGAATAAATGTACACTGTCTAAAGAAATATTAACCTGAACTATGAATATTTTATTGTCAAACAAATGGTAAAATAGTACCAAGAAAAACATGATGATGAACGTGATGAAAAAAAAATAAAAAAAACTCAGGTTACTGCTGTTATGCTGTGTTAAAACAACTAAAAGAAATTCAAAATAATCCCCACCTACCCGATGGGTAACAGCACTACCTATACACTGTAATCAAATCCCCCCCAAAAAAAACACAACCATCGTAAGTCATATTGGTAATAAATCCCAACTGTGATCTCAATCACTGTGAACCAATGTAATCAACGTGCTATTCAGGCGACAGTCCGACTTCTTCACTATGGTGCTCCAAACACAGACAGGGACGTACACGGATTTGTAGTGTCAAAAATTACTCCTGATAACATTAGTTCCTATGATGAAGCGTGTTGGGTGGGTACTTCAAGTTTAACGTCACTTCAAGCACAAGAAATGCGGGGCGGCCATCTTTAATACTTGAAACTAATGCTTCTCTAAGGAAACATTATTTTAAAATTCAAAATGCATTTCTTTCACATTTAAAAAGAAAAACAGCTGTACTTATTTATTTAGTATACAAAAAAAATTGTAGCGCTAAAAGTGAAAAATGAAAAAAAGACACCGATAGTCTATGTCCAACACTAAATGACAGTGTAAACAAATAAAGGTCCATATATATGCATAAACCTGATAGATGAATGGACCATGTGCAGAAAATTAATCCGAACCCACGGTGATTCACAATAACCTTAACGTGTGAAAACAGGTACCCACCACCAGAAGGGGAGGCTTACCAGATATATTGAACCCAAGTGAGCATACGCTCAAAGGGTCAATAAAGCTGAATGTATGTAGATGGAGAATGCATCAACAGGAACCGAGTATACAATCGGCAGGATACACTGGAGTCTTCAAATTAGTTGAGTAAAAAAAGGACATCAATATAGAGGTGTGCATGGCAGCAGTAGACTCTATATTGATGTTTTTCTGGGATATGTGAAGAAATTAGACATTTGAATACCTTCAGTTCTAAGGAGGCTTTAAGGTGCTATGCACTACTTCTGTTGGAGGTATTTTAGATTGCTTTAGTCCCTTTTGACCGTAACTAGGGTTGTCCCGATACCAGTATCGGTATCGATACCAAGCATTTGCCCGAGTACTTGTACTTGGGCAAATGCTCCCGATGCTTCACCCGATACTTGTACTGTCAGCGGTGATCAGTGCGCGGGGAAGTTACAAGCACCGATCACCGCTGTATAGATTTAAAATGAATTTCTCTGCTTCTCTCTACACCACTCCCCCCCGTGCGGCCTTCAGCTGCTTTAAAATTAGCAGTGATCGGTGCTTGTAACTCCCCCACACACGATCACCGCTGACTGTCCCGTGTCCTCCTCCAGCCCCCCTCCGTTTTGCTGCAGTCTGTCTCCCTCCCTCTGTGTATCCCGTGCATCCCGCGTGTATTCCTCCGTGTATTCCTCCGTGTATCCTGTCGTGTATCTCTCCCCTTCCGTGCTCCTCCTCCACCCCCTGGAAATGTCAGGATGGAGAGCGGGGTAAATCCGGCTCCTTACTGCTCCGAATGGACAGAGTCAGTGATCACTGACTGTCTATTCACATAACTGAAACATTGTAAACTGTGATTACAATGTTTCAGTTTATGAATGAAGAGAAGACGCTGTCTTCTCTCCTTTCATTTTCAGCGCAGCTGATGCTGCTGAGAAAGGGACAGGGGAACCTGTGTCCCTAGTTTCTTTCTCGTTCTCAAAGGGGAGATGTCAGAGGTCTGTTAAGACCCCTGATATTTCACCAAAGCCCCCCCAACAGGGCTGAAAAAATAAATTAAAAAAATAAAGAATAAAAAAACAAAAGAATAAAAAAAAATTATTGTAGAAAATAAAAATTTTTAAGAAAAAACACCGACACGGTCCACTCCTGCCCCCCCTTAAAAAAAAAGAAAGCATTATAAATAAAAAAAATTGTAAAAAATAAAAATACATTTTAAAAAAAAATGTAAAACAAAATTGTTAAAGATAAAAAAAAAAAAAAAAAATACTGACACATGTGCCGCTGTCACATGAGATTTAAAAAGAAGTATCGGTATTCGGTATCGGCGAGTACTTGAAAAAAAAGTATCGGTACTTGTACTCGGTCTTAAAAAAGTGGTATCGGGACAACCCTAACCGTAACCTAAGCTTTCAAAGCTTTTATTTTTTTTGCCCAACCATTCAGAAGCTAGATCCTACGTTCACTGCCGAAAGGGGGCTGTGACTCGGAAAACCCAACATCACCATTTTGGTCTCCCAAACTTCACTTCCTGCATTCTTCATACCAACAAGTTACCCCCATCTATAATATTTTCTTGAAAAGGTACATCAACAAACAAAAAAGAATACAAAAGAGAAAAAGACAGTGGTGAACACACCATAAGCTATCAAACATCAGAACAGATAGTCCGTAGACCTGAGATCAATCCGGCTTCTAGGGATCCAAAAGCGAATCCAGAAGACCGGCAATAGAATGTCCTCAACTCAAGTGGCCTGCTAAATTAACCTAAAATATTTTCACCTTTACTGGGGAGCCTGCCCTCCTAATATTAGTTCCCAGCCTAAGAAAAAATATCATCTGGATTTGTTTACAAGGTATTTTGCGTCATTCATTCAGAAATATAAAAGTTGGTGTTACTTACAGAAGAGGAACTTCCACAATCAGATGGATGAGACAAAAGAGCAATTCCTCCAAAAGATCTTCTACTTCAGACTCTGTGAGAAAGAAAGAAATGGCATGACAATTATGAAAGGTTTTACCTAAAGCAGTATGCTTGAAAAATAAAAATAAGGGTCTAAACTGTAATTTCACCAATTTAGTATCTCAGTTATGCCGCGTACACACGATCGGTCAAACCGATGAGAACGGTCTGATGGACCGTTTTCATCGGACCAAACCGATCGTGTGTAGGCCCCATCGGTTATTTATCCATAGGTTAAAAAAAAGCAATCTTGTTTTAAATTTAACCGATGGATACCCATCGGGTAGGTGGGGATTATTTTGAATTTCTTTTAGTTGTTTTAACACAGGATAACAGCAGAAACCTGGTTAAAAATCCACGCATGCTCAGAATCAAGTCGACGCATGCTTGGAAGCATTGAACTTCATTTTTTTCAGCACGTCGTTGTGTTTTACGTCACCGCGTTCTGACACGATCGTTTTTTTAACTGATGGTGTGTAGGCGCGACGGACCATCAGTCAGCTTCATCGGTTAACCGATGAAAACGGTCCATCGTGTGTACAGGGTATTACAGTTATGACCGGTGGCCTCTGGCTTTTTATGTCTCTTGGGAACAAGCATCAAGATCTCTGCACTTGAGATCCCAGTTCCACTCATCCATCATGACCAAGACAAAGCAGGCTCACCCTCCAGGAACTTCCGTATAAAGCAAACGTTTCAAGGACAAGCAGAACCTCTTCATCAAGCATGTGATAACCTGAATGGACTATATATTATGACCGGAGGTCCTCGGTATACAGCGCTTTATTCAAGTGAAATCGGGAAACCGTGCATAAGCAGCTCCAACGTGATTGTCATTGGAACAGGTTACACCAGAGAAGACTGGGGCTCTGGGTCTATATCGTTTCTATAAAGATACAGCTGCCCTTAACATGATCCCATACATCTCTTACTTTTGGGCTGGTAATCCTGCAAATAACACTCTTCCTGTCCGTTTATCTATACATTCATTTCCCCACTGTATGTATGGAGGGAACCATGATTGCCACCTGGGCTGGACTTCAAATATGTCTGTCTTTGTATAACTCTAGTACACGGTGGATTGATCAGATTAATAAAATAGTTTTTGCTGTTCTTTCAGCTCACAGAAAAGGCAGAGGACACTACATTTTTTGTAAAATCAATAGGCATTTTTTAAACTTTGGCCCATACATAAAGACTGTAGAGCGACACACAATGCACTATGAAACTTTCCTCTGCAGTCGGAAAAATACATTGGGTGCCAGTGTTCAGAAACTCATCCAGGCTAATAGAAGTAGATCAGAACAGAGAAAGCGGAAATGTCACACAGTGGAACACAGCTTCCGTACTAAGTGGTGTGAATGTCGACTTCAGTCTGGCTCCTCCAGGCCACGCCCCTCTGATGTGTTTTACTCCGCCCACGGGGCTTAAATGACTTCTACGATTAAGCCCAGCGGATGGGGCGAAATGCATCAGAGGGGCGTGGGCAGGAGAAACTGGGCCAAAGACTATATTCACACCACTTAATACGCAAGCTGTGTTCTGATGTGTGGTGTTTCTGCTTTCTGTGTTCCTATTTTCTGAATTTGCTAAAAAAAATTCTTAGCGTAAAAACTGAATAACAAAAAAAATTTAAGCAGGCAAGCTCTTTTTTGCTAAATAGACATGCGTCTTCTGCAAGAAAATAAACGTACCTGTCTGCCTGTAGCCCTCTCTAAAATCTACACTGAGATGTGCATGTGCAGCTCTGTTTACATTTCGGCTTGTTCCTGTGTGTCAGGATGACCAACTCCTCAGCATTTGTGGGACTTACAACATGCCACATTGGCCAATCAAAACAACTGAAGATCTGGCACCTGTACGATGCTGGCAAGGGACATTGCAGGCGTTGGACTGAAGCAGAAGTAAGTATTGCGAACTTGAGTCATCACAACCTGTATACAACCTGTATTCCAACTATCAAGCGAGTGCTTCCTTAGAGCCCATTCACACCTAGGCGTTTTGTCGCCTGTAGTGTGCCGCCGCTGCCGCCCCGAGACGCCAGAGGGATGATTTAACATTGCCCTCTATGGAGATGGTTCACATCTCCACGCCGAACGCCTGCCGCCTGAAGAAAAAGTCCCGGACCTTTTTTTCAGGCGGCTTTCGGCGTTCGGCATAGGAGATGAGAACCATCTCCATAGGGGGACAATCTAGGGGCACATCTAGGCGGACAATCGCGGCGTTTTGTCGCCACAAATCGCGATACAAAACGCCGCTATTTGTCGCCGCAATTCGCGGGACAAAACGCTGCGATTTTGTCTGCCTAGATGTGAATGCAGCCTAAATGGCCACCTAGGTACTCTCAGCACTGAGGTACATAACAGCAGTTGAGGCCTGACCCTGAAGTCGGGTCCAAATAAAGTGCAACGAAATCAGAGAGGGGCACATAAGAAGCTAAAAAATGTAACATATGGATCAAGGGTATCTGTATTTAACCACTTAAGGACCCCTTCACGTCGATATACGTCGGCAGAATGGCACGGCTGGGCACAATCACGTACCTGTATGTGTCTCTTTAAGCCCAGCCGTGGGGGCGCGATCGCGACCCGGTCCTAAGTTCCGTGACTGCGCCCGCGGGACCCGATCACTGCCGGTGTCCCACGATCAGTTACCAGAGCTGAAGAACGGGGAGAGGTGAGTGTAAACACATCTTCCCTGTTCTTCACTGTGACAGTGTCATTGATCGTCTGTTCCCTGATATAGGGAAAGACGATCAATGACGTCACACGTCCAGCCCCGCCCCCCTACAGTTAGAAATACATATCAGGTCACACTTAACCCCTACAGTGCGCCCTAGTGGTTAACTCCTAAACTGCAATTGTCATTTTCACAGTTAATTGGACACTAAAGGCAGAATGTTTTTTTTTTTTTAAATAACAAACATGTTATACTTACCTCCACTGTGCAGCTCGTTTTGCACAGAGTGACCCGGATCCGTGTCTTCTGGGGTCCCTCGGCGGCTGTCTCTGCTCCTACTCGCAAAAGCTTTCCACGTTCATGCTCGCTCGCATGGTGGAAAGCTTTGCGAGCGCGCTCCCGTGATACATCGGTGGCCATAGCCGCTGACTGTATCACTCGGCCCCGGCCCCCGGCGTGTCGCGTCATCCGCTGTGATTGACAGCAGCGCCAGCCAATGGCTGCGCTGCTATCAATCCACCCAGCCTAGCCAATCAACGGCCAGGCTGGCACCCGAACAAGATGACAAGCACGCGCCCGGGACTTTCAAACGGTGAGGTAAGTAAAACGGGGGCTCGGCTGTCAGATGTATTAAGGTAAAAAAAACTTTTACCTTTACAACCCCTTTAACAGTGCATTTTTATAGCACTTTTTGCTCTGAAAGTAGCCGAACGTCGGTGCGCAGGCGCCGTATAGAGCCGCACCGACGTTCGGCTTCTTTCGGCTACTCGTGACGCGATGTATGCGACCGTCGGAAGCCTGTCAATCAAATAGGAACGCCCAGTCCCGAAGACCATACCCAGAAGCGGCGGAAAAGATCTCTCTCTAAAACATTAAGTACTGCTTCGATTTTAAAAAAAACACCCGATTCCCCTTCACAAAATGAGACTCAATCTAATGTTAAAAATTGTTTTTCAGGTGAACTCCCGCTTTAACCACCAGTAATTATTCACACAGAATTTGAATCGTCGATCATTTTTTGACCATTCTGAACATTTGGAATTCGCTAGAAAATGAACCTCCTTTTTCATTCTGAGATTCAGATACATTCTAAAAAATGTGTCCAAATTTATAATCAGACCGAAATGAATTGCACATGTCTAGGTTGTTCCAGTAAAAGAACGAATCTTCTCATTCAAAGACACAACAGTGATATAGTCACTCCTTAAGGAAGGGGCAGGTGAGGCCACAGAATCTGTGGGTTTCATTCCCTGCTCCTGTCAGATCTCATCTTAATCCTACGAGGAACCATTCACCTCTTGTTCAGGTTTTCAGTGTCTTGCATATAATACTGGAAATGCACCGAGATTTATTTTAGCTGCCTTTAGTTTATACACTTAAAGCAGAATTCCACACAAAAATGGAGCCTCTGCTGTCCGGAATCCTCCCCCCTCGGTGTCACATTGTCACCTTTCAGGGGGGAGGGGGAGCAGATACCTGTCCAAGACAAGTATTTGCACCCACTTCCGGGCAAAGACCCCCCGCATTATCTCCCCATGTCCGGCGCGCCCCCGCGCTGTCCCAGAAGACAGCAGGGACCAGTGGCGTTGCGCATGTGCAGCAGGGAACCAGGAAGTGAAGCTGCAAAGCTTCACTTCCAGATTCCCTTACTGAAGAAGGCGGCAGCACCCGAGGGACGGGTCGGCCTCGGGTGCCGACATCGGGGGCGCGCTGGACAGGTATATGTCCTTATTTTAAAAGTCCGCCGCTTCAGTATTTGAAGCTGCTGACTTAAAAAAAAAAAAAACACGACGGAACTCAGCTTTAATAATTACTGTTCTTCGTACTATGCAGTTTCCCTTGATTGGCATATTTACCTCAAAACCATAACACGGGTCATTCTAGCGCAGGTCTCATTTTAGACTTCCTTTGGCTGCATGTTGGTTTATAGCAGGGGTCTCCAAACATTTCAAACAAAGGGCCAGTTTATTTTCCTTTAGATTTTTGGAGGGCCAGATTGTACCCAGAGGGGGCAGAAAGTGTCCTGAGCCCGGCATCAGTGAGAATAAATATGGCCTCAGGGTTGGTGGTCAAAATGGGATACTAAGAGGAATAGTATCCCATCAATGGTATTGGTGGAAGAAATAGTGTGCCATTGTTGGTGTCAGTGGGAGGAATAGTGCCCCAAGGGCCAGATAAAGGCTAGCAAAGGGCCACATCTGGCCCCCGGGCTGCAGTTTGGAGACCTCTGGTTTATAGCATGCTCTGCAGTAGTCATTGTTTTTTCTGGTGTCTTGATACTTAAATTGTTTTTAACTTTTGCATATTTCAATACTAATGATGACATGCACTAGGTCTATGGTATGGTGATTCATGTACTATGTAAATACATTTTTGGTGATTTGGATGCAGACCCTTCTCAACAGTGAAGGAGAAAGAAACTAAGGCACATGGCAGAGGGACTTAAAGTATAACTAAAGGCCAAAGCTTTCTTTTAGTTTTGTTTTGGCCCTCATTAAGGGGATTCGCCCACTATACAGTTTTGTTCAAAATTATTCAACCCCCCAATGCTGTAAAGGGTTTTAGGGAATTTAGTGTACACTTGTAATTGTATTCAGAATGAAATCCTACAAGGACTTCTTAAAGAACCATATGCAACTAAAATTACATCAATTGGTTTTGTAATACAGTAGTAAATGTTTATTTAGTGAATTCTTCATTTACACAATTATTCAACCCTGTGACGGTATTACAATGATATCCCCGTCAAAGATTCCCTTCTTCCCATAACGAAAATCACCCCAATATTCCACGAGGAGGAATATTCCTGGAGTCGCCCCAAAAAGCCACACATGAGACAAGCTTACTGCTGGAACAAGACAGACTTTAATGGTTTTCTTCTCAGCTTTTTATACAGTCCAAGACATTGAAGCAACAATGAAATCTCCACCCCCCCTAATCACACAGTGGGGGCTCTTCATACAGAGGACAGGCAGACATCTCGGTGCCGATTCTTGAAGACACATTTCTTTAGACAATGACATCAGTGACGCTAATTACTAGTTGTACTGAATACATTAACTAGACAGCTCGACCCCGCATATAGAGAGATAATTACCACAATGGAGCAATCAGAATAATTAACACAAGCCACTTAAACACAGATCTCCTTCACACAACACAATAGATCAATTAACCTTTAGAAATAGTGAGGGGACATTAGCACTTCAATAACCTGTTAGCCGAGGACTGAATCACACAGGGCAAGCAGGGAGAATTAAACTGAGACATATAGGCAAATGCATCACAATGGCCCCCCTTTTTCTCCCTGCTCCGGCAAACCCGGTTGGACCTTTCCTGGTCCAGTAGGGTTGACGGGTTCAGAGCTTTTAGTCCGAGGTTAACTCCGTTTGGCGTGACTGACCTCCCTTGGCAACTGCTTCAGACTCAGGTATGCCACTAGGTCGTCCGATCACACGCCGTTCAGTCCCCAAGTCTTTGTGCGATCTGCAGAGTCACCAGAAGTCAGTGTGAAGACGGCGAATGGGTCTGTGCGCCGCCATCTAGGTGTCCCGCTATGGGAGGGGCAGGTTATGGCTCTGAAGTGACAATCACAGGTGATTCATAAAAAAGAAAAAGTTAGATTTGTTGAAATGCTGTAGCGCCGGGGCTCAGAGTCCGGGGGGGGGGGGATCAGTGCCCCATAGGGTCAGCCACCCTCTGCTCCCTCCGCAGCCGCCAGTTCTCCTCTTTGAGATTCTCCAGCTCCATCTCCAGTTCATGGAGCCTGGGGGGTCAGCCTGCTGTGACCTCAGGTGGTTGTTCTCCTCCTCCATGCGGCTTATGCACTCCTCCAGCTCTATGTACTCACGGATCAGCTCCTGCTTGCTCATGTCCTGCAGGCTCTCCACGTGGTCCTTCATCATCAGGAACTGGGTGGTGGTGTAAGGGGCCACCGGTGGGCCCTTGGCGAACATCTCGGCCCGCATCTGGGACGCCCGCTGCAACTCCCTCTCCTCCAGTTGCTTCTTATCCTCCCAGGTCAGCTTGTTATACGGCTTCCAGGACCTCTTCTTCTTGGGGGGTAGCCGGCGGTGCCTCTTTCTACCCAGCTCCCTCCAGGGCCCCTCCGGCTCATGGCTGTTACCCATGACTAGCTGACAATGGTGTTCCCTGTTGTCCGTAATACCAGATTGTACCGTGAGGACTTTGTAAAGGGTGTCCAATGGTTCTTCCTGACCCAGCTCCTGGAGATCCCAAGCCGAGTCTACACAATGGGCTGCTGCTGGTGGGCGGTACCCAGGTTGAGACCAATTTGACCTGGTGTTGTCCTTCATGGGGCAATTCTGCTTGAAGTGACCCAGCTGTTTGCACCGGAAGCAGCGTTGTTAGTTGTCCTCCTGGCGTGGATAGCGAGGGCTAGATGTCCCCGGTCTGTTAGGAGGTTGGTATCTAGCGGCTGGTGGGTGTGAGGGCGCCGTTGGTCGTGGAGGTTGTACCCGTGGTGTGACCTGGTTTGTCTTGCGAGTATCCGCATATTCATCTGCCAACTTAGCGGCCTCTGGTAGAGTCATGGGCCTGCGATCTCTCACCCAATCTTTGACATCCGTCTGGATGTGATTGTAAAATTGCTCCAGGAGCATTAGTTGCAAAATGTCCTCTGCGGTGGTGGCCTGGCTGCGGTTAACCCAGTTAGAGGCCGACAGGGATAACTGGCATGCCCATTCCGCGTAAGAGTCTTCCGTGGTTTTGCGTGAGTCCCTGAACTTCTGTCGGTGGGACTCTGGGGTTACTGCATAACGAGCGAGGAGCACTTCTTTAACCCGGGCGTAGCTATGGATATCCTGATCTGGCACGGTCCGGAAAGCATCAGAAGCTTTGCCTGACAGTTTGCCTGACAATATTGCAACCCACTCTCCTCTAGCTATTCGGTGCAGGTTACATTGTCTCTCAAAATCTGCCAGGTAGTTATCAATTTCACAGTCCTTTTCATCAAAAGCTTTAAAAGCGCTAAACGGAATCTTCCTTGCGTCTGCTGTGCTGTACTCACTGGCCCAGATTCAAGAAGCACTTGCGCCCGCGCAACCATAGTTGCGCGGCGCAAGTGCTTACTTGCTCCGGTGTAACGAGTGCTCCTGATTCAGGAACCTCGTTACACCGAATGCAGCCTAGGATGTGACAAACATAAGCCTCCTTATGCCTTCACATCCCAGGCTGCATTCTTGCGTTGGCCGCTAGGGGGCGCGGCCTTTGTGATCGGCGTGTAGTATGCAAATTGCATACTACCACCGATTCACAAAAGTTGCGCGGGCCCTGCGTACGCAAGGTACGGAGTTTCCGTACGGCGCCTTTAGCATAAGGCTGCTCCTGCTAATAGCAGGCGCAGCCAATGCTAAAGTATAGCTGCGCCTCCCGCCCGTGAAATTTAAATTTCACGTCGTTTACGTAAGTGAACCGTGAATGGCGCTGGACGCCATTCACGTACACTTAGAAGCAAATGACGTCCTTGCGACGTCATTTGCCGCAATGCACGTCGGGAAAGTTTCCCGACGGAGCATGCGCTGTTAGCTCGGCGCGGGAGCGCGCCTAATTTAAAGGATTTCCGCCCCCGGCGGGATCATTTACATTAGGCGCCCTTACGCAGGGCTAATTAGCATAGCGCCCGCGCAATTTACGAAGCTACTGCTCCGTGAATCGCTGGGCAAATGGAAATATTTGCGTGGGCGCAGAGAAAAATCTTTGCTCTTTGCCCACGCAAATATTGCTCCATTCTACCTGAATCTGGGCCACTGTTCGGAGAATGTGAGGCTGCTTGTTGGACTGATGCCAGTTTTAACTGTAGTTCTGCGTCTCTTATTTGTTTAGCCTTCTGTAGCTCTGCGTTTACTAACAGGTCCATCACTTTCAGCACCACATCCGCCGTTGGGTTCGGGCCGAACCATGCTAGCTTCTCTCTCATTAGCTTGTTGGCTGGCGATTCCTCTTCCTGAATCACTGGTGTCTCCATCTCTTGTACTGCTGGCGTTTCTGCAACCAAGTTCTCCTGGTCTCGCTCCATTAATTCCGCTATGATGACCCGCTTGGTTTTGTTGCTAGCGATCCTTCCACGAGCTTCCAGTAGTTCTTCCAGTGTCTGCTTGGAATCCGGGTGTTAAAGAGAGTAGAAGGGAAAATCCCGCTGCTGCCAACCAATTGTGACGGTATTACAATGATATCCCCGTCAAAGATTCCCTTCTTCCCATAACGAAAATCACCCCAATATTCCACGAGGAGGAATATTCCTGGAGTCGCCCCAAAAAGCCACACATGAGACAAGCTTACTGCTGGAACAAGACAGACTTTAATGGTTTTCTTCTCAGCTTTTTATACAGTCCAAGACATTGAAGCAACAATGAAATCTCCATCCCCCCTAATCACACAGTGGGGGCTCTTCATACAGAGGACAGGCAGACATCTCGGTGCCGATTCTTGAAGACACATTTCTTTAGACAATGACATCAGTGAGGCTAATTACTAGTTGTACTGAATACATTAACTAGACAGCTCGACCCCGCATATAGAGAGATAATTACCACAATGGAGCAATCAGAATAATTAACACAAGCCACTTAAACACAGATCTCCTTCACACAACACAATAGATCAATTAACCTTTAGAAATAGTGAGGGGACATTAGCACTTCAATAACCTGTTAGCCGAGGACTGAATCACACAGGGCAAGCAGGGAGAATTAAACTGAGACATATAGGCAAATGCATCACAAACCCCTTAAAGACTACCACTCTGAAGAACAGAGGTTCATTGAAGTGTTTTCAATCAGGTATTGAAAACACCTGTGGATGTCAGGGAGCAGCAATAAAGCCTAATAAGCACCAATTAGGCAGCAGGATACTCAGCTCCTCCTAGACATTTACTGGTGTGGTTACAAACATGGTGAAGTCAAGAGAATGGTCCAGGAAGACAAGAGAAGAGGTGATTACTCTTCACAGGAAGGGCAATGGCTATAAGAAGATTGCAAAGATGTTAAACATACCAAGAGACACCATAGGAAGCATCATTCGCAAATTCAAGGCAAAGGGCACTGTTGAAACGCTACCTGGTCGTCGCAGAAAGAAGATGCTGACTTCGACTGCTGTGCGCTACCTGAAGCGTAGAGTGGAGAAAAGTCCCTGTGTGACTGCTGAGGAACTGAGAAAAGATTTGTCAGATGTGGGTACTGAAGTTTCTGCTCAGACAATACGGCGCACACTGCGTAATGAAGGCCTCCATGCCAGAACTCCCAGGCACACCCCATTGCTGTCTCCAAAGAATAAGAAGAGTCGACTGCAGTATGCCAAAAGTCATGTGGACAAACCACAGAAGTTTTGGGATTGTGTTCTGTGGACTGATGAAACTGTTTGGGCCCATGGATCAACGCTATGTTTGGAGGAGGAAGAACAAGGCCTATGATGAAAAGAACACCTTGCCTACTGTGAAGCATGGTGGGGGTCAATCATGCTTTGGGGCTGTTTTGCTTCTGCAGGTACAGGGAAGCTTCAGTGTGTGCAAGGTACCATGTATTCTCTTCAGTACCAGGAGATATTGGATGACAATGTGATGCAGTCCGTCACAAACCTGAGGCTTGGGAGACGTTGGACCTTTCAACAGGACAATGATCCCAAGCATACCTCCAAATCCACTAGAGCATGGTTGCAGATTAAAGGCTGGAACATTTTGGAGTGACCATCGCAGTCACCAGACTTAAATCCGATTGAGAACCTCTGGTGGGACTTAAAGAAAGCAGTTGCAGTGCGCAAGCCTAAGAATGTGACTGAACTGGAGGCTTTTGCCCATGACGAATGAGCCAAGATACCCGTAGATCGCTGCAAGACACTTGTGTCAAGCTTTGCTTCACGTTTAAAAGCTGTTATAACTGTAAAAGGATGTTGTACTAAGTACTAAGATTGAATGTCACTTGGGGGTTGAATAAAACTGATAATGATGTGAGCACAGAAAAGACATTTGTGGTTATTTCATTATAAATGTTATGTTATATTTGTCTGACCTACACGTGCCTCTTTGATTTAATTGTAAGCAGGATGACTGAATGATCAAAATCAATGTCAAACTGGCCAAAACAATCAATTTCAGTGGGGGTTGAATAATTTTGAATAAACTGTATTTGTCCGATATACAATTATTGAAAATGAAAGTAGAAGAAAATCCCACATTTTGGATTGTCCCCAGAAAAGGGGGAAACCGATGGCGAAAAAAATCTGACTGGGGTTATAACCCTCCCTTGCTCTATGCGAAATGGAAAAATAAAAAGTTTTGCCCATAGTACTACTGGTTAAGTGGGCCATAGATGGATTGAATCTCAGCCAATTCAGCAGGGACCGACCAAGATTCGATCCATCTATGGGCAGGCTGGTTCTACTGAAGTTGAGCCAATCGATCAACTTTGGTACAAGCAGCCTGTAGGATTTTTTGCTTGTGATCACTGCCGGAGGCTATAGCCAACAGCAGTGATCATTGTGTCCTGTCGATATGTGCCCGCCGTCGAAAAGAGTCCGCGCATGTGCAGAATGGAAGGACACTGGCACTCCAGCTGAGTTGCCGATCAGCTGGAGTGATGTCCCATAGCGAATTCGCACATCGTAGGAGCCTTTTTTCCGACAGGAGATACAATTTAATGCTATGCAAAGAGTGGAGGGACACTGTATTTGTCATATTGTGCCTTACTGCTGCGCAGTGGGTTTACAGCGAGACACAATGTGACATCTGCAGTGTCCCTCCGCTCTTTGCATGGCTTTCAATTGTACCCGTGAAATGGTATCACTCGTCAAAAAAAAAAAAAAAAACACTCCTACGATGTGCGCATGCGCTATGGTGACGTCACTCCAACTGATACGCAACTCAGCTGGAGTGCCCTTTCCGGTCTGCCCATGAGCGGGCACTTTTCAACGGAGACTGATAGAACACTGGCATGGAAGGCTCCCCTCCAGCATAACACAATAGTGCTGTGGGAGGAATTGCTTTTTCAACGCTGGACATGTTGATGGGGAATGGAAAATTGATTACTGTATGGCCTGCCCTAGGAATCCAACACGCTCAAAAATGTTGAATGCTGAAAAGTCTAAGGAAGCTTCAGCACGGAATGATGGGGATGTAAGCAGTGGCGTCACTAGGGTTGGTGTCGCCTGGTGCTGTAAAACATGGCATCACCCCCCCCCCCCCCCCGTCTAGGCTGCCCAGCACCCTGCAGCGGCGCACCCCCAGCCCCTCTAAATGATAGTATAGGGTTGTAAAGTGACAGGTTAGGGTAGAATAGGGTGGTATAGTGGCAAGCTGGGGTGGTACAGGGCAGGTTAGAACCCGATGTAGTGACACTGTGCAGAGTAACTTACATAGCATGCCTCATACTTGCAGATAAAGACCCGGGCGGGTGCGGGGGCCTTTGGGGGGGGGGGGGCTGCAGTGTCTGTCCTCGCCTCTATCTGCTTCAGCATCATCCATAGTGAAGAAGTCTGTGGGAGGGGAGGAGGCAGCCACACCCCCAGTTCCGCCCACTAACTCCGGCTCACTCTGGGATATTAGGCTGACTGGGGAGTGTTACAGGCAGCCTCCCCGCATGGCTAAGTGCCCTGCTCGCTCCGCTCTGATAGGCTCCATTCACACCTAGGCGTATTTACGCCCGACGCTCGATACGCTGGAGGGGAGAAATACCATTGCCCTCTATGGAGATGGTTCACATCTCCACGCCGAACGCCTGAAGCTCAAAACAAGTCCCAGACCCTTTTTTTCAGGCGGCTTCGGCATTGGAGATGTGGACCTGGGGGTTAAAATCGCGGCGTTTTGTCGCCGCAAATCGCGGTACAAAACGCCGCAATTTGTCGCCGCAATTCGCGGGACAAAACGCAGCGATTAGGTGTGAATGCAGCCATACTGTACAAGCAATACAGTACAGTGTTTAGCAGGGGCTCTGGTGTCACCCCTCTGGTGGGTGTCACCCAATGCAGGTGCACCCCCATAGCAACGCCACTGGATGTAAGAATCACAAGCAACCAGAGAGGCGAGTATAATCCCTCTTTTATTGCAAGGACCTGCAATTTGGATATTATTAAATCAAGACTAGCTTTTTTGTTTAGTAAAGCTTTGCTTTAAACTAATATTATATGGGGGGGAAAAAAAGTTTGCTTGGGGACAACACTTACATTTATGACATAAAGAGATATTGTAATAAACCTCCGGCAGGCCCTTTACTATCTATAATGTCGGGTGAATCCAGGTTATTTACAAGGATAGCACTGTTCTGGGTTATGAAAATCCAGTCCTTGCTACAAACAAACACTTCCATTTAATGACATTTCCATTAGTACTTGAGCCCGGTGTCAACCACTCAGCCTGTGCCCTAAAACAAACGAGCCATTCACAGGGGCGGCTTCTCCCGACACATCCTTGTGCCCAGCGATTTCAGTCCTCGTACTCCTTCTGTATGATTCAGCTCCATATAGACATTTTTCCGCTCGGCTTCTTGCAGCCTCTGTCTCGGCTTGACCTCGAGTGGCATCTTTCACGTGTTTTGCCAAACATTTTTGTGGGGCAGAAGCTGGCAGGCCCCGAGCTCCCCCCCCTTGTGTATTCCGCGCGGTGATTTTTATAAGACGCTTCCTCTGGAGCTGGATCAGCGCTTTGCTTGCTGTCAAAGCTGAAGAGGAATTAAAGAGTGTGCAGGCTCCCCTAGGAGCGAGAGGGAGGTAAGGAAAATATCAGAATGGAGTGAAAAGGGGCTTTCCATAGCTCGTAATTCTTCAATGGCTCGAAAAAACTCCATTGCCTGTGTTATTTCAAACACTACTCTGCACAAAGCGAGCATGAAATAGGTTCCATGACTAAATGCACATAGAAAAAAAAAAAAGTCTGGCCTAGTCATTGGACTTTGGCAATACAAACAAGAGCAATGCAAAGACAAAAGGTGAAAACCCACGTATGTATGTGTATATTCATTACCATTTCAAGCAGCCAAACGCAACAGTTGAGATCATGATCTAAGCCCACTCGTATACAGGAAAACAGTTAAGAGTGTTGTGTTTAAACTTTAAAACACAGGTCCACTTTAGAATAAAGCCTTCCACAGCCACCTAATCCATTTTAAGCAAAGTGCCCCCCTCCCAGGTGCTATGGGAAGTTTTGAGCATGCAGACAGATTTACGACCCCGTAACACGCGATCCGAAAATCGGACAAAAAAATAATAATACAGGGGCAGATTCACATACATTTGGACAGGCGCAGCGTATCAGAGATAAGCTACGCTGCCGTATCTTACCTGGCGTAAATTCGAATCCAGGAAGAATTTGCGCCATAAGTTACGGCGGCGTAGTGTTTTTCTGGCGGCGTATTTGAAATTGGGCGGGTTGGGGGCGGGTTTAATTTAAATGAAGCGCGTCCCCGCGCCAAATGAAATGCGCATGCGTCGTTCCTAAATTTCCCGCCTTGCATTGCGCTAAATGACGTCGCAACGACGTCATTTTTTTTTTACTTCGACGTGACTTACGACCATCCCTATTCACGGACGACTTACGCAAAAAAAAAAAAATTTACATTTTGACGCGGGAACGACGATCATACTTAACGTGGCAAATCTAACTATACGCCGCAAAATACCAGCTTTAACTATACGCCGGAAAAAGCCGACTAGAGACGACGTAAGAGAATGCGACGGCCACGCATATGTTCGTGGATCGTCGGAAAAAGCTCATTTGCATACCCAACGCGGAAAACGTCCATCCCTATTCACGGACGACTTACGAAAAAAAAAAAAATTCAAATTTCGACGCGGGAACGACGGCCATACTTTAACATGGCAACTCTATCTATACGCCACAAAATAGCAGCTTTAACTATACGACGGAAAAAGCAGACTACAGACGACGTAAGAGAATGCGACGACCGCGCGTACGTTCGTGGATCGTCGGAAAAAGCTCATTTGCATACCCAACGCGGAAAACGCGGAAAACTTCCATCCCTATTCACGGACGACTTACGCAAAAAAAAAAATATTCAAATTTCGACGCGGGAACGGCGGCCATACTTTAACATGGCAAGTCTATCTATACGCCACAAAATAGCAGCTTTAACTAAACGCCGGAAAAAGCAGACTACAGACGACGTAAGAGAATGCGACGACCGCACGTACGTTCGTGGATAGTCGGAAAAAGCTAATTTGCATACCCGACGTGGAAAACGACGCAAACTCCACCCAGCGGACGCCGAAGTATTGCATCTGCGATCCGAAGGCGTACGAAGCCGTACGCCTGTCGGATCTTACCCAGATGCCGTCGTATCTTGGTTTGAGGATTCAAACTAAAGATACGACGCGGGAAATTTGAAAGTACGCCGGGGTATCAGTAGATACGCCGGCGTACTTGCTCTGTGAATCTGCCCCACAGTTTTTGAAGCGATTGTACGTTAATCAGATCTTTAGTACAGAGCTTTCTAGAGCCGATCACGACAGTTCATCCGATATTATACAAGCGGGAAAAAACACGAAATTTTTTCTAGTATGATACCAGATCGTACGATTTTCTTTTAACCACTTCATTACTGGGCACTTAAACACCCTTCGTGCCCAGACCAGCTTTCAGCGCTGACGCATATTGAATGACAATTGCGCGGTCATACAACACTGTACCCAAATTATATTTTTATCATTTTTTTACCACAAATAGAGCTTTCTTTTGGTGGTATTTGATCATCTCTTCGATATTTTTTTTTTTGGGCTATAAACAAAAAAAAGACAGAACATTTTTGAAAAAACACAATATTTTTTACTTTTTGTTATAATAATATCCCATTTTTTTAAATATTTTTTTCCTCGGTTTAGGCTGATACGTATTCTTCTACATATTTTTGTTTAAAAAAAAAAAAAATCTCAATAAGCGTATATTGATTGGTTTGCGCAAAAGTTATAGCGCCTACAAAATAGGGGATAGATTTATGATTTTTTTTTACTAGTAATGGCGGCGATCAGCAATTTTCTTGTCAGGCCTGCGATATTGCGGCAGACGTATCGGACACTTTTGACACAATTTTGGGACCATTCACATTTATACAGTGATCAGTGCTATAAAAATGCACTAATTACTGTATAAATGTGACTTGCAGGGAAGGGGTTAAGACTAGGGGGTGAGAAATGGGTTAAATGTATTCCCTGGGTATGTTCTAACTGTGTGTGGAGGGTGACTGACTGGGGGAGGTGACCGATCTGTGTCCCTATGTACAAGGGACACAGCATCGGTCTCCTCTCTCCCTGACAGGACGTGGAGCTCTGTGTTTACACTGCTGTCACCGCCGATCGCGGGCACCTGACGGACATCGCGGCCGCCAGGCACGCGCATCGGCTTCCCAGCGATACGCCGGGCACAGTGTTTCCCCGCTGCGTGCCCCCAGCGGCGCGCGCGGGGAATGTAAAAAACAGAACGTCCAGGGACGCCCACCCAGCACTTGAGAGCCGCACTGTGGACGTCTTTCGTCTATAGTGCGGCCCTCTAGTGGTTAATCAGTACAGTTGTTGTCCGAAAATGCAATACAAAATAAATACAACACATGACATCACTTTCCATTTTTTATTCTTTTGTACAAGAATTTTCATTACTTGTACAAAAGAATAAAAAATGGAAAGTGATGTCATGTGTTGTATTTATTTTAGCAAACTCTTCTTGTTATATATACGACTAGCATGCAAAAAAAAAAAAACATTGACCATTGGTCGTCCGGTTTTCGGATCGTATGTACGGGGCATTACACACTAAGGCCCCTTTCACACGGGCTGTGCAATCAGGTCCACCTGTCAGTTTTTTAGGGGGACCTGATTGAACCTTGCACTCTTCCCTATGAAGCGGCAGATGTTCAGCAGAGACATGTCTGCTGACATCCACAGCTATCCGATCCTGCAAAATCCAGGACGGGCGGTGTTCCCCATTTCCCACCTGGTCTGGTGGACTGGCGCTTCGTTTTCCCCCTTTTTACCCATAGAGGAAAGCAGGACTCGGTCCATGTCTGCTATGCACAGTAAGCAGAGACAGACCCGTCATCCACCTGCTCAGCAGGATCAGTGGACCGATTCCCCAGTGAGCAAGCGGAGTCTGCCAAACGGAGGCGCCTGTGTGAAAGGGGCCTTTGGCTGTAAATATCGCAGGAGTCCACCACTACTGTCAAGATTATCAGACATCTATGTCCCAAAGAAGGGAGGAGAGCTTGGTTTCAAGTGCTGTCAAAATAGTGGCCCGGATTCAGTAAGATTTGCGCATAAATTACGGAGGCACAGGGCAACGATTTTGCCCTGCGCCCCCGCAAATTTGCGCCGCTGCCCTCGATTCACGGAGCAGTAGCTCCGTAAATTGCGAGGACACGGCGGCAAAATTGCCCGGCGTAAGCGCGCGCAATTTAAATGATCCCGCAGGGGGCGGGAATCATTTAAATTAGGCGCCGATCGTAAAGCGCATGCGCCGTCGGGAAACTTTCCCGACGTGCATTGCGGCAAATGACGTCGCAAGGACGTCATTTGCTTCAAAGTGAACGTGAATGGCGTCCAGCGCCATTCACGAATCACTTACGCAAACGACGTGAAATTCAAATTTCACGACGCGGGAACGGCGGGTATACTTTAGCATTGGCTGCCCCTACTATTAGAAGGGGCAGCCTTACGCTAAAGACGCTGTACGGAAACTCCGTAACTTGCGTACGCAGGGCCCGCGCAACATTGTGAATCGGTGTTATAGTATGCAAATTGCATACTATACGCTGAGCACAATGGGAGCGCCCCCTAGCGGTCATCGCAAGAATGCAGCCTAAAATCTGCGTGGCATAAGAGCCTTATGCCACGCAGATTTTAGGCTGCAGTCGGCGTTACGATGTTCCTGAATCAGGAGCATTCGTAACGCCGGAGCAAGTCAGCAATTGAGCTGCGTAACTTATGGTTACGCAGGCGCAATTGCTCTCTGAATCCGGGCCAATGTGGCCAGCTGTCCTCCAAACATTGGGGTTGGTTTACTAAACCTGGAGAGTGCAAAATATGGAGCAGCTGTACATGGTAGCCGAACAGCTTCTAAACTTTAGCTTGTTCAATTCAGCTTTGAAAAGAAAAAAACTGGAAGCTGGGTTCGTTTCTATGCAGAGCTGCACCAGATTTTGCACTCTCCAGTTGTAGCAAATCAACTCTCTGCTGCATAAAGCAGAGAGCACTCTGTGGGACCCTGCAGCATTTCTGCCAGCATTTTATGAATGGGCTGTAAAATGCAGTCCGTGGTATTGACCAACACTGCAATATAAAGTGGAGAGCGACGTGTGCCTTTTCTTTTATACATGGGACCATGTCTTGGTTCCTCTGATCTCCAGCCCTTTGCTGCAGATCCTTCATCTTCTAAAATTAGGTCTGTATTAGGCCCCTTTCACACGGACGGATAGAATGGCGCTTTTAGCTGTGGATTTTCTAGTTTTCTACTGCAGCTAAAAGCACACAATGTTTTCCTATGGCCCCATTTACACACAGCGTTTACCTGCGATTTCATTAAATGCGGTTTGGTGCGAATAGAAAAAATAGAATTGAATGTGTCCAGGTGCGATTTAGCGCAGCTATATGCACATAACCGCAGGTAATCGCAGTCTTTTTTGTCAACTGCGGATAGCAGCGCGAGAAAAAAAATAAAACAGCAAGCACATTATAATCAAAACAGTAAAAAGGGTTGCTATGGGAATGCAGCCGCATGTAACTGCACGTAATCGCAATGTACAAATGCAGCTAATCGCAGTGCCTGGAGCCTTGAATTTCACAAAACATTTTACATGCTTTTAACTGAAGCAAAACAGCCGTCCGTGTGAAAGGGGCCTTAACTACTTTAGACCCGGCCATAGTAAAAAGACGGCCTCCAGGTGGCTCTATAAATCCGGGAGGCCGTCTTTTTACGGCCACGTGTACTTCGGCCACTGGGAGGTGTGCGCGCATCCGGCGCATCCCCGAGATGTCGATGCGCTGCCTGGCGGCCGCGATGTCCTCCGGGTACCCGCGATCGGCAATGACAGAGCAGGGACGTGAAGCTCTGTGTGTAAACACAGAGCTCCACGTCCTGTCAGGGAGAGGAAACAGATGCTGTGTCCCTTGTAAAGTAGGTGCACGCGATATTGTGTCAATCTCGCTCCCTTTCTCGGCGAGATTGAGCACCTACGAGCCCCATCGCGGGAGCCAGCGCCAAGCTGGCTTGCCGCGATGGAGAGAAAGCCGTCATAGAAGCGACGGGAGATCCGACTTGGATTCCCGCCAATTCTACACGTGTGCGGCGTTTGTTATGAATCCTGAGGGGGAAGTCCCCGCCGGATTTTAAATAAAAATTCGGCATGGGTTCCCCCCTCAGGAGCATACCGGGCCCTTAGGTCTGTTATGGGTTGTAAGGAGAGCCCCCCTACGCCGAAAAAACGGCGTAGGGGGTCCCCCTACAATCCATACCAGACCCGTATCCAAAGCACGCTACCTGGCCGGTCAGGAAAGGAGTGGGGACGACACGTCGCCTCTTCTCGCTGCAATGACTTGTGCACGGCTTGCGTCGGACTTATATGGGCCTCACAGTCCCATCATGCTCCGGTAGGTACCACGTGGGTAGGTATCACATGGGTAGGTACCAGAGCATGATGGGACTGTGAGGCCTATATAAATCCGATGCAAGCCACGCACCCGTCATTGCAGCGAGAAGAGGCGACGTGTCAGCATCGGGAGAAGAGAAGAAGAGAAGACGTCACAGCACAGCGGCCTGAAGGGAGAAGTAGAAGTCGTCACAGAACAGCGGAAGAAGAGGAGAAGACGTCACAGAACAGCGGAAGAAGGAGAAGGCACCGGACAGCGGGAGGAAGAACCGGGGTGCGCCGAGTCAAGAGCGGAGAACATAGAAGAAGACCCCCCGGAGCGGAGAAGACGTCACAGAAGAGCGGTGAAGACCCCGGAGAGCAGGAGAAGACCCCCGGAAATCGGAAGAAGAAGCTCCCCCTGGTAAAAGAGCTAAAGAAGACAGGGGGAGCCTCCGGAGCAGACTAATAAAATATTTTAATACCCTGTGTTTTTTATTTGTGTTTTTACCACTTTTCCTCCAGGTGAATGGGTAGGGGTACGATGTACCCCATATCCATTCACTTAGGGTGGGGGGCCGGTATCTGGGGGCCCCCTTATTAAAGGGGGCTCCCAGATTCCGATAAGCCCCCCGCCCGCAGACCCCGACAACCAACGGCCAGGGTTGTCGGGAAGGGGCCCTGTCCTCATCAACATGGGGACAGGGTGCTCTGGGGTGGGGGGGCCCCGCAGTGCGCCCCCCTGCCCCAGAGCACCCAACCCCCCATGTTGAGGGCATGCAGCCTGGTACGGCTCAGGAGGGGGGGGGCGCTCGCTCGTCCCCACTCCTTTCCTGACCGGCCGGGTAGCGTGCTTTGGATACGGGTCTGGTATGGATTGTAGGGGGACCCCCTACGCCGTTTTTTCGGCGTAGGGGGGCTCTCCTTACAACCCATAACAGACCTAAGGGCCCGGTATGCTCCTGAGGGGGGAACCCATGCCGAATTTTTATTTAAAATCCGGCGGGGACTTCCCCCTCAGGATTCATAACAAACGCCGCACACGTGTAGAATTGGCGGGAATCCAAGTCGGTTCTCCCGTCGCTTCTATGACGCGCACGTTGGAATGTGCCGTCACTATTCCAGTGAGTGCGAGATGTCGGCGAGATCTCGGCACCATGTCGCCGAGAATCAGCGCGATGCTGTCGTGCTAAAAACACAATATCACAAACACCTACTGTACATAGGGACACAGCATCGGTCACCACCCCAGTAAGAATCACTCCCAGGATACACAATTAACCCCTTCCTCGCCCCCTAGTGTTAACCCCTTCCCTGCCAGTCACATTTATACATTAATCAATGAATTTTTATAGCACTGTTCGCTGTATTAATGTGAATGGTCCCAAAAATTTATCAAAAGTGTCCGATGTGTCCACCGAAATATTGCAGTCCTGACAAAATTCGCAGATCGCCGTATTACTAGTAAAAAAAAAAAAAAAAAGAATTCTATCCCCTATTTTGTAGCCACTATAACTTTTGCGCAAACCAATCTAGTGATCGCTTATTGCAATTTTTTTTTTTTTACCAAAAAAATGTAGAATACGTATCGGCCTAAACTGAGAAAAAAATTAAATAAAAATGGGATATTTATTATAGCAACAAATGTTGTGTTTTTTTTACAAAATTGTCGCTATTTTTTTGTTTATAGCGCAAAAAATAAAAACCGCAGAGGTAATCAAATACCACCAAAAGAAAGCTCTATTTGTGGGGAAAAAAGGAGGTCAATTTTGTTTGGGAGGCACGTCGCACGACCGCGCAATTTTAAATTTAAAGCGACGCAGTGCTGAAAACTGAAATTTCGCCTGGGCAGGAAGGGGGTATATGTGCCCAGTAAGCAAGTGGTTA
This sequence comes from Rana temporaria, assembly GCF_905171775.1. Lineage (NCBI taxonomy): Eukaryota > Metazoa > Chordata > Amphibia > Anura > Ranidae > Rana > Rana temporaria. The sequence continues at coordinate 36,733,388 of NC_053489.1, read as the reverse complement.
ATCTAGCATTATATTCTGGGGAGACACAGATCAAAGAAACTGGCAAAAAAAAAAAAAGCAAATAACTGAAAGATAGCTAGATCACACAGAGTGTTCACAGCTGCTGTCTAGGGATTGCTAGATAGCTGTGACAGTACAGAGGAACAGTGGAGTAGATAATAACCCATATGCACATTAGGAATCAAGAGGAATGGCATGTATCACTTTAAAGTGGTGAAAATAAAAAGTCCTGTCTATGTGCAGATACAATAAGACGCCTGCGGTTAGCTTTGTTAATGAGCTTTTCACATTAGCACTGCCCCAGTCTTCCCAAAGCCAGGTATACTTTAGATCTTGAAGGAAGCTGATTATCTCAGCACACATTCTAACCGTAATTCTCTATGGATGCCTGCATCACACAACTACAGAGACCACCAGCTCTCACCAGTGTTTCCACTTTTCATTCGTGGGCAAGTACGAGTAATACCAATGCGGAGAAAACTGCAACTGAAAGTATATGTTAACAATTACTACATTGTAATTCTGTGTTTTATCAATTAAGAACAGGACAGCAAGGTGCATCAGGCAGCATCGGTTCGATGCTTCATACCTTTAGCCACTCAAGCACTGGAAGGTTTTACCCTCTCTTCACGACAAGGCCATTTTTTTGCGATACAGGACTGCGTTATATTAACTGTTAATTGCGCGGTCGTGCGACGCTCAGGGATGGACTGGCCATTGGGAGTACAGTGAGTTTCCCGGTGGGCCGATTGCTCAGTGGGCCGGCTTCAGTGACAGCGGACCGCCGCCCCCCTCTGCTCCTCTGTCTCTCCCTCCCCGCAGTGCTCACCTGGGGGGAACAAAAAAGCAGAGGGAGGACCGCCGATTGGCTCCCCCTCTGGACAATCAGCATGCGCGCCCCCAGAGGATAATGCAAAAAGCGACGTACAGGTACGTAGTTTCACGCAGCCAGGCTGCCTTGCCGCAGTTAAATGTGCAAGGCGGTCCGGAAGTGGTTAAAACATCCAGGCCCGGATTCACATACATCGGCGCATATTTAATGCCACCGTAACGTATCTCTTTTACGCTACGCCGGCGCAGTGCAAAAGAGGCAAGCACTGGATTCACAAAGCACTTGCTCCCACTCGCTGTTAAAGATACGCTGGGTTTCCTCGGCGTAAGCCAGTGTAGGTGGAAGTGGGCGTGAGCCATGCTAATGAGGCGTGAACCCATGCAAATGATGGGCCAAGCGCCATAGAAGTACTTAAAACCAACGGCGCATGCGCCATCCCGTGGCCGCATCCCAGTGCGCATGCTCAGAATCACGTCGGAACAACTGCCTAAGATACGTCGATTCACTGCCTACGACGTGAACGTAACCTACGCCTAGTCATATTCACGTACAACGTAAACGACAAAAGATACGACGGCTTGTGTTCCCTGGTCCATACCTTTGCATGAGTTGCGCCTCCTATATGGGGAATAACTTTACGCCGGACGTACGACTTACGCAAACCGTGTATATTATGCGCCGGGCGCAACTACGTTTGTGAATCGGCTTATCTCCCTCATTTGCATATGTGCATAGAAAATCTATGGGAGCGGCAAATGCGCCTGGCGTAAATATGCGCCCACGATTCGACGGCGTAGGCAAGTTACGTCGGTCGTAGGAAGCCTATTTTCAGGCGTATCTAGTTTTGTGGGCACGGCGCAGAGATACGACGGCGCATATTTACACTTACGCGGCGTATCTCGAGATACGTCGGCATAAGTGCTTTGTGAATCCAGGCCCCAGTCTCTTATTGCAGGCTAAAACCATGTACATACAAAAAATACCGCTTTTGAAGCGATTGTACAATAATCTGATCATTAGTACACAGCTTTGGGCCGAAAATTATCCGAAGGTACAAAAATTTTTTCTTGTAGGATACCAGATCAGTACAGTTTTCATTCGAAAATACAACACAAACACATTACATCACTTCCGAGAATTTTTATTCTGTCGTACGAGAAGTTTTGTACTTTAGTAACATTCTTTTTTGATATAGAGACTATAGACTATAGAGTGTATTAGGATTAAAGCGGAGCTCCTCTGTAAAAAAAAAAATATTAAAAACCAGCAGCTAAAAATACTGCATCTGCTGACTTTTAATATTAGGACACTTGCCTGTCCTGGAGTCCAGCGACGTCGGCAGCAGAAGACGAGCGACCGCTCGTCACTCTGCTGCCCCCACCGCCATCCTCTGTAAGGGTATCGGGAAGCGAAGCGTTCTGGCTTCACTGCCCGATTCCCTACGGCGCATGCACGAGTCGCGCAGTGCCGTCCTCACTGGTCCCCGCTGTGTTCTGGGAGCCGAGTGTTTCAAAGAACACAACGGGCCGGAAGTGACGCACTACCCGCAGAATCCCCGCAGAGACGACTCCCGGAAGTGGGTGAAAATACCTGTCTTAAACAGGTATCTGCACCGCCCCTCCCCCTGAAAGGTGTCAAATGTGACACCGGAGGGGGGAGGGTTCTGATGAGCTTTAGGGTAGAGCTCCGCTTTAAGACACACTGATCCCATGAGAAAGAAGTCACTCCTGAGGGCTGGAGCTTCATATTAGAAAAATAGTAGCCAATAAGGCCCAGATTCTCAAATGAGATACGACGGCGTATCTCCAGATACGCCGTCGTATCTTACGCCGTCGGATCTTAACTTCATATTTACGCTGGCCGCTAGGGGCGTGTACGCTGATTTACGCCTAGAAATATGTAAATCAGCTAGATACGCAAATAAACGCCCGGCCGACGCAGTACAGATACGTACAGATTTACGTTAGGCTTTTCCCGGCGTAAAGTTACCCCTGCTATATGGAGGCGTACATGCTGCGTACCAATGTTAAGTATGGACGTCGAATTTAGAAAATTTTACGTTGTTTGCGTAAGTCGTTCGCGAATAGGGCTGGGCGTTATTTACGTTCACGTCGAAAGCATTGGCTTCTTGCGGGTTAATTTGGAGCATGCGCACTGGGATACTTTCATGGACGGCGCATGCGCTGTTCGTAAAAAGCGTAATTCACGTGGGGTCACAAAAAATTAACATAACACACTCCCACATCTACCATATTTGAATTAGGCAGGCTTACGCCGGCCTATTTACGCTACGCCGCCGCAACTTTTGTTTGAGAATACGGCACTTGCCTGTAAAAGTTGCGGAGGCGTAACGTAAATAGGATACGTTACGCCCTCACAAAGATACGCCGATCTACGTGAATCTGGGCCTAAGTGTCCACATCACCCAGGCAGTGACGTGGACATCTGAATAAGGACCCTCTGAGAAGACTGGAGACTCGGCGAGTCACATGACCACAGACCTAGGTAAGTAAATGGGGATTTCAGCTTCATGCCTGGAGTTCAGCTTTAAGTGTGAACGGGTGAATGAATATATTACATGTCAATATTCTTCCAGAAGCCCATTCTTAAAATGCAATTAGGAGGCGCCAAAGTAGGAAGGTAACACTTTATCTAAAAGTAGGAAAAGAAAGCAAACAAAACAATCCGCCTGCCATACAGGAAAGCAAACATATTATGAATCACAGAAATTAATTCGCACCCAGAAGCAAGTGATGCTATGATATAGAGTTAGCAATGCAAAGTATGTATTGTATTCACTACAATAAGGCGCCCGGAGCTCCCCGTGGACTTCCTCTTGGGCCTCAGAAATTGATACCATTAGCTGAGGTCACCCTGATGTTGAGCTACGTGCGGAGGGACGCAAATGTCACATTGTAAACAGTCTGACCAGATGACTGGAGCCACCGCAGCCTTTTACTTTATACACAATTATAAGAATGGCAAAATTATTAAGAGATTACATGTCTGCCGCTAGAATAACTGGGCTCCAGGACAGAAATGTATTTGCCAACAAAAATACACTCGATGGCGACCAAGACCAACTGCAGACTATAGACTTTATAAGGTTTTCAGGTGTACTTCGTACCATGATATTGCGACTCAGCCTATTTACACAATGGGGTTGATTTAGACCCTTTTCACACTGAGGCGCTTTGCAGGCGCTATAACGCTGAAAATATCGCCTGCAAAGAGCTGCTGCTGTCTCTCCAATATGAAAGCCCCGAGGGGTTTTCACACTGGAGCATTGCGCTATACCGCTCCTGCCCATTGAAATCAATGGGCACGCGGCTATACTACTGGCTTTGCAGCGGTTTGAACCCTTTCTCGGCCGCTAGCGCGCGCGGGGGGGGTAATAGCGCCCCACTAGCGGCCGATTAGCTCAGCGAAATTGACGGTAAAGTGCCGCTAAAAATAGCTCCGCTTTACAGCCAAATGCACCCACCGCCCCAGTGTGAAAGGCGTCTTACTAAAACTGGAGTGTGAAAAATCTGGTCAAGCGGTGCATGGTAGCCAATCAGCTTCTAACTTCAGCTTGTTCAATTAACCGCTTAAGACCCGGACCAATATGTAGGTAAAGGACCAGGCCCCTTTTTGCGATTCGGCACTGCGTCGCTTTAACTGACAATTGCGCGGTCGTGCGACGTGGCTCCCAAACAAAATTGGAATCCTTTTTTTCCTACTAATAGAGCTTTATTTTGGTGGTATTTGATCACCTCTGCAGTTTTTATTTTTTGCGCTATGAACAAAAACTTTTTGCTATAATAAATATCCCCCAAAAATATATAAAAAAACGTTTTTTCCCCTCAGTTTAGGCAGATACGTATTCTTCTACCTATTTTTGGTAAAAAAAAAAAAAAAAACGCAATAAGCGTTTAGCGATTGGTTTGCGCAAAATTTATAGCGTTTACAAAATAGGGGATAGTTTTATTGCATTTATTTATTTATTTTTACCATTATTTTTTTACTACCAATGGCGGCGATCAGCAATTTTTTTTCCGTGACTGCGACATTATGGCGGACACATTGGACAATTTTGACACATTTTACGCGGAGTTCTATGTTCCAGAGAGGGGCCCCAGTGACTTACTGGGTCCCCAGTTCTATTGAAAGGATCCCAGGCTGGGTGCCGTTCGATTGGGGGGTCGGCTTGAGGAGAACCCGGAGGCAGGTTGTCCAACAGGGCTTGAACGAACCAATCAGGGATCTGGTAACCGGAATGCTGACAGGTACGCTTTGCTGTCATCCGGTGACCTATGCTAAAACCTACTGGAAGGATTCGCTCAATTCGTCCATTTAGAGCAATCAAAGTAATAGGCCTGTGGCAGAGGCCCTGGAGCCAGGTCTGTGAGAGAGATCTGTTCCTCCCAGCAATCTGGGTGACACTTCGGCTGCCAGGCTTGTGGCAGAAGTCTGTCCGGGGGCACTTCACCCACTCTGGCTAGAGTGGCAACAAACAGAATTTGATACTACTGAGAGCAGGATTGCTCGGTTCATATCAAGGCCTGATACTGCAAAGTTCTCCCTTGCTTCATCAACCTTTTTCTCTCCCTATCTGGTGTTGATGTTGGCCATGTTGGGCCTGGAAATAAAGAATTTGAAAACCATTCTTCATGGACTGGACATTCGCTCACTACTCTGTTCACCAATTACACCCTAGACAACACTGAGGTAACTTAATACGCCGATCCCAACAACAAATCAGCGCCTCCTTCGGGGGTAGCGCTACACAAGTTTAGGAGATATTCACGGTACCTACAGCTAAGCCCCATCATAGTCTTACCTGTAGGTTAAAGTGGTGTAACCACTTTAATTTAATTTTCATGGGAAAGACGGACTTTGCAATTAACGTATTTATCGGCGTATACCGCACACTTTTTTTCCCTGAAAATCAGGGCCAAATCGTGGGTGCGCGATATACGCCGATACCCGCGCCGAGTTTGAATACTGCGCCGGCATATACCGAGCACAGTACACTCGTGTATAGTTGGGCAGGCTCGGCTCCTCTCGCGCTCACGTCCTGGACGTACAGGACATGAGCGCGAGAGTAGCCGAGCCTGCCCGACTATACACGAGTGTACTGCGCTCGGTATATGCCAGGGCAGTATTCAAACTCTGCGCGGGAAAGCGGGGATGACGCCGCAGAAGGACGCCAGACCCGACGAAGAGGACACCCAAAGCCGCAGACGGACGCCAGACCCGACGAGGCCGCCGATGGACGCCGCGCAAGACACCAAAACTGTAAGTACAAAAATCTTTTTTCCACAGTAATGCGGGTCCACTTTAGGGGTGCGTGCTATACGCCGGAGCGCGCAATACCCCGATAAATACAGTAATTGCAATTTATCGGATTACTCTTCATAAAACATTCTGGAGTATATGCAAAATGCCATCATAAAAACTGAGACAGCAGACTTTGTGAAAATGAATATTTGTGTCATTCTCAAAACATTTGGCCATGGCTGTACAGACCAGAATAAAAGAAAACTAGGACCCCACCTGTCACATGACTAGGGATTTAGGTATGCGATTTGGGACTTTTGGGTGGATTTGTTTTTAAATACAAAATTATAGATTAGGTAAATCAGGGTAGAGAAGGACAGAAGTATTTTATTTTTCTTCCTTTGAGATAAAACCCTGAACCCTACAAAAATGTCAAGAGAATATTATACATAATTTATATAAGATCTTATCACTGGAGCACATTAAAGTTTATCTTATGTTAGATTTGTAATCCAATCACATTGCAGGCAAGTTTATTTTCATGACCTGCTCCTATGACCTGATTTTCCCTCTTAGACAACTTCTATAAAAGCCATACTAAGCAGCGTAGGCACAGCCATCAACAAGCTATACAACATTATTATGCTGTTCCTTTACTGCCACCTACAGGATACTTTAATGCTTACAATCGCGCTTACCTCCTGAACACACTTTTAGGAAAGATTTGGACATGCCTGTAAATCTTCTTTTCCTCCGAAGACCGGTCTGTATTATTTGGATCACACTCCAGAGGCTACTGACAGGTGGTGAGGAAGTGCTGTGATACCTCCTCACCGCCTGTTTTAACCAGAGTTAATTTTGGCAGCAAATTTCGATTTAGTTTTAGTCTTAGGACTAAAATGGCATTTTATTTTGATGCAATTGTTTTTAGTTTTAGACGTATTTAGTCGACTAAATCTCTATTAAATTTTAGTCGACAATCTCATTTTAGTTGTCTAAAATCTAATGGATGTAGTTAAATAGTAATGCATTAGTTAACATTTCCCTACAATGTCCAAACTCATTATATACTGCTGGAGTGAAAAATCTAACACGTTATTATTTATGGTAATGGAGGTATAAACATGCACTATAGCAGGGCTCGACAAATCCCGGTCGCCAGGTCGCCATGGCGACTAGAAATAGGGTCCTGGTGACTTGGCTTGGCTTTTTTTTTTGTGAGCTGGCGCCATCTGGTGGTGAGCCGTTGGTATTACAAGTTATTACCACCAGATGTGTAAGCTGACGCCATCTGGTGGTGGCCGTTGGTATTATAAGTTAAGCATTACAAGTTAAACAGCAATTCTAATGTAATTTTTCACTATTTTCCCTCTAATTAGAACCCCCAAACATTATATATATTTTTTATCCTAACACCCTAGAGAATAAAATGGCGATCGTTGCAATACTTTCTGTCACGCCGTATTTGCGCAGCGGTCTTACAAGCGCACTTTTTTTTGGGAAAAAATTACACTTTTTTTAATTAAAAAATAAGACAACAGTAAAGTTATCCCCATTTTTTTTAATATTATGAAAGATAATGTTACGCCGAGTAAATTCATACCCAACATGTCACGCTTCAAAATGACGTCCGCTCGTGGAATGGCGACAAACTTTTACCCTTTAAAATCTCCATAGGCGACGTTTAAAAAAACTCTACAGGTTGCATGTTTTGAGTTACAGAGAAGGTCTAGGACTAGAATTATTGCTCTACCGATCGCAGCCATACCTCACATGTGTGGTTTGAACACCGTTTACATATGCGGTCGCTGCTCACGTATGTGTTCGCCTCTGCGCGCAAGCTCATCGGGACAGGGCGCGTTTTCTGGCTCCAAACTTTTTTAGCTGGCTCCTAGATTCCAAGCAAATTTGTCAACCCCTGCACTATAGGCCGGTGTTCATTTTTTAAGTCAAATTTAAATTAAGTTTTAGTCTTCATCTTTTGACTAAAATGGCATTTTAGTTTTATTTTAGTCATCTCAATTGTTCGTGCCGTATTTTAGTCAACTAAAATTAACACTGGTTTTAACCCCATTTTTGAAGACAAACACGCAACAACTGCATGCACTGCACCCAATTGCCAGATGTTTGCGGTGCTTCTCCAATTACTTGAATGTGTAGCATTTGAAGGGTTTAGCGCCTATCGATCGTTACATCTTGTGTAAACTGCCACAGGCGCAAAGCAGCATGACCACAGCATGTAATTGCCTATTGCAGCTTAAAGCGCAAGTCCCACAAACAAAAAATATATATATATATATATATTAAAAGCCAGCAGCTCCAAATACAGCAGCTGCTGACTTCTAATAAATGGACACTTACCTGTCAGCTCTCGGATGCCCCCGCCGCCATCCTCGGTGAGGGGATCCGGAAATGAAGCGTTGCGCCTTCACTTCCCGGTTCCCTACTGCACATGCGCAAGCCGCGCTGCGTGTCTTCACTGGTCCCCACTGTGTTCTGGGAGCTGTGCGTCTCCCAGAACACAGCGGGGGTACCGAGTAGGCGCCAGAAGTAGGGTAGATCACAAGTAGAGCTACACGATTCTGGTCAAAATGAGAATCGCGATTCTTTTGCTTAGACTAAAGATCACGATTCTCTCACGATTCTCAAAAACTGAATGCCAGAATCAAACTTTGATTCTGCTTTTTTCATAGGAGTTATATGGTCTTTAACATTATAGACATATCACTGGTCTGTTTTTTATACATCCGAAGCAGTACCACTGGCAACCACTGGGTGGCGCATGGATACACACTACAGTTGTACAGAACTGTGAGAGAAGCCCAGGCATCTATCCAGCAGCGCAGGCTGCTGACGTCAGTTCCGATATCGGCGCCATTTGCGTTCCACGGGCGGTGAGAGAAAAAAAATCGCAGGTCATCCAGCCTGGAGATCGGGGGGGGGTGAATCGAGATCGCGATTCTCTCTGCGATTAATCGTGCAGCTCTAATCACAAGGTGATCTATGCCAGGAAGTGGGAACAAATACCTGTATTAGACAGGTATCTTCTCCTCCCTGAAAGGTGCCAAATGTGTCACCGGAGGGGAGGAGGGTTCCAAAAAGTGGAAGTTCCATTTTTAGGAGGAACTCGACTTTAAAGGAGGGGCGGTTGGTCAGCAGCAAAAACCTGTCTCAAACGTACGTTTGAGACAAAGTCCATTCACATGGGAATATGTATAATTTCTGCAGAAATACAGGTTCTCGCTGGCAGATGATTCTGCAAAAAATATGCATCTAAAGTACTCGTGTTTAGATGCATTTAGAAGTGTACAGCGTTTTAGACATGTGCAATTCTTCTTTCATTCAAATGAATGGCTATACATTTACACATGTAAAATCCTTCCTTTTGGTGCTTTTTGTTATGATGTTTATCGCACTGTTTTTCTTACGTTTCTCTTTTTAATTAAGGAGTTTGTCTGATTAAAAAAAAAAAAAAAAAAAAAACTCTGGTCCTGGATGCAGAGGTGTTCTACTTATTTTTTGCACAGCTAAACGCAGCGCACATTTTCGCAGATACGCGCAGCTCTGTATGGGCTCATTGATTACTATAGTTATATGTGGACAAAACTATCGGCAGCCTTTTTTTTTATGGCTGTGAGAATGAACCCCTACTTCCCTGCAGCCGATGGACACATACAGATGCAAATATAGTGGTAAATCAATAGTTGACAAGCACAAAGGATCAATGAAGAGAAAGTAAGGCCCCTTTCACAGGGGCGATCTGATCAGGTCTGCCTGTAAGTTTTTCAGGTGGACCTGATTGGACCCTCCAGTCTCTTCTATGGAGTGGCAGATATCCGCTGACACCCGCCGCCATCCAATACGATCCTGTCCACCCAAAACCGGCAGATGGTGGTCCTATTACCCATCCATCTGGCCCAATCAGATTAGATGGAAACAGGCAGGCCGTTTCCATCCAACTGCCCATAGTGGAAAGCAGGACTGTGTTGGCGTCCGCTCTGCATAGCGCAGCGGACCCAGACCTATCATCCGTCTGCTCAGCAGACATTTGCAGAAAGATCCCCTCCTGAGCAAGCGGATTCCGTCTAGCGGAGGCGCCTGTGTGAAAGGGGCCTTAAAGTAGTTTAGGATGTTTAATAATTTTACAGGAAAAACAGGAGTATTCGATAAGATAAACCTAACTAAAGGCTGCAAGGCAATATAGCAGGGAACAATATCATCCAACACACAGCTGACTTCTGCAACATCTTCTCCTCTCACTGTAGTGCAAGCAGGCACAGATTACATGAGAGTGGCAACTCCGTTCTGAATTAAGGAGCAGTGCCGCATCATTATACATCAAAGGAAGCTGCAGTAGGTAGGCTTCACAGGCAGGATCTACAGGTATTTGGCTACTTTCACACTGTCGGCGCTAAAGCGGCGCCATTTTTAGCAGTGATTTACCGTCGTTTTTGCGCCGCTATTCGGCTGCTAGCAGGGCGCTTTTAACCCCTGCTAACGGCCGAAAAGGGTTAAAACCGTGTATACACCGCTCCTACAGCGCCTAAAAGATGCGGCTGGCAGGACTTTTTGGAGCTCCCTGCCAGAGCACTACTCCAGCGGGAAAGCACTCAGGCTTTTACACTGGGGTGAGAGCAGGGGCTCTTTCAGGGTGCTTTGCAGGCACCATTTTTAGCTCTATAGCGCCTGAAAAGGTGTGAAAGTAGCCTTCATCAGACTTTGCAGGGGGGTTAAAGCGGAGTTCCATCCAAAAGTGGAAGCCGACATCACTGGATTCCAGGACAGGTAAGTGTCCCAATATTGAAACTCAGCAGCTACAGTATATGTGTAGCTGCTGACTTTTAATTTTTTTGGTGTGGGGACTGGAGCATCGCTTTAAGAGAAAGCCAAGTGCAGATGCACCAATTTTGAACAAAGCAGCAATTTTTTTTTTAATGATAGGCCATAGTTCTATTAAAGGAAAAATTCACCTTTTTACAAAAAAAAAAATGCACATCTTTTTGCAGATAAAAAGTAAGAGCCTGTAAGAGCTGATGCCATGCAGGTCTCTGGCACACTGTCAGTGTATCTGTTTGCCCGTATCTCGAATGGGCACGCCTATACTCGCCGACACGAACACTCAATGAACTACTACAGAGCTGTGGCAATTCAAGCCAACAGCAGCAAAAATACAGAAAATGTATACATTGATTAGTGCATGTTTTTTAGCACTCATCACTGTAATAATGTCACTGGTCCCCAAAAAGTGTCACTTGGGGTCAGATTAGTCCGCCGTCCCTCTAAAAATTGCAGATCGCCACCCATTACCAGTAAAAACAATAAAAAAAAAATAATAATAATAAAAGTCCACAAATCTATCCCCCCATTTTGAAGAGGCGATAACTTTTGTGCAAACCAATCAATATACACTTATTGCGTTTTTTTGGGATTTTTTAAACAAAAATATGTAGACAAATACATATTGGCCGAAGCTGATGGATATATATTTTTTTTTAGATATGTATTATAGCAGAAATTAAAACATTTTTTTTTTTTTTTTCAAAATTGTCAGTCTTTCTTTGATTACTTTGTGCGCTATTAAAGAATGATTGACAATTTTGAAAAAACAACCTCTTTTTTACTTTCTGCTATAATACATATCCAAAAATATATATAAACAAAAAACTAATTTATTCATCAGTTTAGGGCAGGCCAATATGTATTTGTCTACATATATTTCTATAAAAAAAAAAAAAAATCGCAATAAGTGTATATTAATTGGTTTGTGCAAAAGTTATCGCATCTTCAAAATAGAGGATAGATTTATGGACTTTTTTTTTTTTTTAATTGTTTTGTTTTAACTGGTAATGGCGGCGATCTTTGATTTTTAGTGGGACTGCGGGATCAAAAACCACCAAAAGAAAGCTCTATTTGTGGGGTGTGGGGTGATTTTTTTACATTCCATTAATGGCGCCCCCCCACTGGCAGAACAAAATGGTGCATTCCCCCAACACTGCCTGTGTTGATGGTGGAATCAAGCGATTTTCTTTCCTTCCACCTGCGGTGGGAGGAAAGAAAATTGAGTCATCTATAGGCTGCCTAAGAGCTAGTGTAATCAAGTGTATTGTTTTTACACAGGATCTTTCTGACATGTCTAGCGAATGGACAACTTTTTACATAGGATCCTGCGGTCATGTAAAAGCTGCTCATTCGCTATATGCTTGTGCTATAATTTTCATGCATACAGTGTACACAGACCCTCCTGGGCGCTATAACTGCTCGGGGCCAACATGTGAACATCAACTATGTGCAGCTGCTGCTGCCAACATAATGTTAAAGCGGTTGTATAGGGTCTTTGTAACTTTTACCTACAGGTAAGACTATAATAAGGCTCACCTGTAGGTATAAAGAAGATCTCCTAAACCTGTACGGTTTAGGAGATATTCCCCCCGCAATGCGCCGCTGATTGCAGCGGCGCATGCGCAGCGGGGATCCTCGGCTAAAGGACCGGCAGCCGCCGGACCTTGCCGGTTTGAAGTCTCCCAGGCGCATGCGCGGGAGTGACGACATCGCCGCTCCAGCCAATCACAGCACTGGAGAGGCGATACCCGGAAGACACGCCGAGTCAAGATGACATCTCGCTCGGCGTGGACCAGGTAAGTTCTCTTCACCTCGTTCCGAGGTAAGTATTTCATAATGAGCTAATATGCGGTCCATACTAGCTCATTATGGCTTTTGCCTTTCAGGTGAAAAAAATAAATTAAAATGAATCGCGGGTATACAACCGCTTTAAATGTTTACATCTCCCACTGAATGAATCATTCATGTTACGATGGTGCATACGCATGAATGACCAATTCTGAATGACTATAGCCCAAGGTCATTCTCTGCATGTACCGCCACCACACGAAGGACTCATCGTAAAAATCAAGAGTTTGTAATCGGCGTGCCGCTGGCTACACAATATTTATTATTTACATGTCAACCATGAGCAGCGCTGGCAGCCTAGAGGGGCCATGTACGCTTACTGTACACATGTTAAGTTTAGCACAAACATTTACACGTGTACAGTGAAAACTACCATCAATATATTTGACTAGTCTTGGTTTATGCATCCAAATGCGGCAGAACAGATCAGTGTGCGTTGGTCCACAGCGTACAATTCTGTTGCATTAATATTTATATAAAATAACCAATTTGTACGCAGCAAATTGTACGCCCATTTGCATGAGCCACAAGCATTAAAGATGCCACCGAATTTCACTGTACGGAGAGAGACACAATTAAGAAGTGGTCGGGGGGGATTTATATTTCAAACTGCAGTCTTATAGAACAGTGGTCATCCACCCTGTCCTCAGAGCCAACTAACAGGCCAGGTTTTATGTACAGTAAAACCTTGGTTTGAGAGCGTTTTGCAAGACAAGCAAAATGTTTTGATACATTTTAGAGGTGCCGCTCTTCTCTTTTATACCCTGTAAAAAAAATGCTTTGATATACAAGTGCTTTGGATTACAAGCATGTTTCTGGAACAAATTATACTCGCAAACCAAGGTTTTACTGTAATACTTTTTGGGAGATGCAGACTAGAATACTGCAATCACTGAGCAGCAAATGATATCACCTGTGATGTATTTCAGTTATCTTGCAAACCTGGCCTGTTAGTGGGCCCTGAGGACAGGGTTGATGACCACCGTTATAGAATATCTGATCATCTGCTGTATCAGTCTGGTTCACAGCAGTGCGGCTTTGAAGTAGACTATACAGTGAAATGTCATTGCTGCCCACTGACCAATTCTGTGCAACTTCATTTAACAGATGCCAATGCAAGTTGCAATGAAGTTGCACAGAAACAGTGCAGTAACCTTTTTCAAAGTTGCTGCAACTTGAGGTTGCGCCGATTTGAACAGTTCCATTGCAGCAAATGAAGTTGCGACTTGTCATGTGACTAAGAACTGCCAAGTCGCACGGGTGTGAACCTGGGCTAACCAGAAAATTAAGCGCTGTACAATTTACAGTGGCCGGGCCAATCCTGTGTGCTGACATGACTAGCTCCTGCTAGTCATCTGTGTGTTTCGTTTAAACCCCGTCAAATCCAACTCACCGTATGTTCCAGGCTCGGTCTGGTGATAGGAGAAGTGATTGATTAGCTCCCTCTCGGAGACGTGGCTGATGAAGACCTTCAGCAGACAGCTAATTATGAAGAGGGCATTGTGGGTCTGCCAGAGGAAGAGCTGACTGCAAGGAAAGAACATATCCAATTTATAATGATGTATGGTCACCACACAATCCTGCTACATCTCTAGGACACACAATTAAACCGTCACTTCGATATAAAATCGTAAATAAAAGCTGTCTGTATATAAAAAAAAAGTGAATATTTACTTCTCCTGATGCCCACGCTGCTCCATTAAATTGCCCCCAAAGTCTCTTCAGTAACCCGCATGTCTGGCAGCATCGATTCCCTGCTAACCCGCTGCATACCGTGGTTCCTCCTGCCAACCTCTACATCACTACAGGACACAGTACTGCCAGAAAGTTCAGCAGGAGGAACGCACTACAGACACAGATCCACAAATACAATATCATCTGAGAACAGATGGAGTCTTCATTTTAGAACTGATTTGGTTAATTTTGATAAATAAATGCATTTTATTTATTTTCCTAGATTTTTAACCACTACCCGACGGCCGTACGACTTTACACGGCTGCGGGGTGGTTCTGAATCTCTAACTGGCCGTGTTTTTACGGCCTGCGCGCGCATCCGGCGGCGGCACACGCGTGCTCGCCGCATCGCTGAGATGCCAATGCGAGTGCCTGGCGGCCGTGATGTCCGCCAGGGACTCGGGATCGGCGGCTACAGGGACAAGACGTGGAGCTCTGTGTGTAAACACAGAGATCCATGTCCTGTCAGGGGAGAGAGGAGATCGATCTGTGTCCCTTGTACATAGGGACACAGCATCGGTCACCTCCCCCAGTCACCCCCCTCCCCCCACACAGTTCGAACACAATTTAGGGTACACATTTAACCCCTTCCTCACCCCCTAGTGTTAACCCCTTCAATGCCAGTCACATTTATACAGTAATTAGTGCATATTTATAGCACTGATCGCTGTATAAATGTGAATGGCGCCAAAAATGTGTCAAAAGTGTCCGATGTGTCCGCCATAATGTCGCAGTCATGAAAAAAAATGCTGATCGCCGCCATTAGTAGTAAAAAAAAATACAAAATAATAATAATTCTGTCCCCTATTTTGTAAGCGCAATAACTTTTGCGCAAACCAGACGCTTCTTGCTTGCTTTTTTATTTTATTTTTTTTACCAAAAATATGTAGAAGAATACGTATCGCCTAGACTGAGAAAAAAAAAAATTTTGAAAAAAATTGGGCTATTTATTACAGCAACAAGTAAAAAATATTTTTTTTTTTTTCAAAATTGTCGCTCTATTTTTGTTTATAGCGCAAAAAATAAAAACCGCAGAGGCGATCAAATACCACCAAAAGAAAGCTCTATTTGTGGGGAAAAAAGGACGTCAATTTTGTTTGGGAGCCACGTCGCACGACCGCGCAATTGTCAGTTAAAGTGATGCAGTGCCACAATCTGAAATTTCACCTGGTCAGGAAGGGGTATATGTGCCCAGTAAGGAAGTGGTTAAGCAAGCGATAAAATCTTGTTTTTATAATTTATGATGAAGTGGTGGCGTTGGATCATCTATGCCAAGAAGGCAATATTGACTGTTATGGCATGCTATCCTGAACCTGTACTGCCACACAATGGATGGAAGTTGTATTACAAGTATGAGTCACCCCACAAATACATTATTTCAGGACCCATCTTATTTGACCGCACATGCTCTTACTTCTGACATTCTGCAGAGATCTTCAGTTCTTTAGTCCGGGATAATAGCACCCTAATTAGAGAGCCAAGGTTTCCTGTTCTTGGGTTGTTTTCAACTGGAAAACAGAGAGAAAGAAAAAAACCATGATAACATGTTCCAATTAAGAACTAATTATTTTTGCCTCAAAGTTTACTCTGTACTTTAATGGCCTGTCATTTAGGTAATGTTCTATAACGATTCAGTTACTAACTGTACTAATAAACTGGCTTTTATCTGTGTGCAGGATGCAGTGCCCTGATGGGAGTATCCATGTACATTGTCTAGGAACATCTTCAACTAATTAAAACAAATGAATCAAAAGAGCTAGTACAATTTTGATTTAAAGCTGAACTCTCAGCAGATATAAAAGACAAATACATGCACCTCTATGATCATTATTATATACTTACATTTATTTTTTTATACATAGAACAGGGGGAAAAAAAGATGGGACTTTGTATGAGGCAATGAGGGGTAGATTCATGTGCCTCCATCCCTAATATATTTGGACCAATACCGTATATTAGGGATGGAGGCACATGAATCTACCCCTCATTGCCTCATACAAAGTCCCAACTTTATTTCCCCCTGTTCTATGTGTATTTAAAGCGGGGGTTCCGCGGGAAAACGTTTTTTTTTTTTTTCAGATGATTCTCCCGCTGTTACCTTTGCAAATCGGGTACTCACCTGTCCTAGTATTGCAGCCGCCAGCATTGTCTTTTACCCGCAAAAGATATTTTATAAAATTCATAGATGGAATTTTTCCAGGAAAAATTTTGGTTTTGGGATATACTCGCCGTATAAGACTACCCCCTTCTTACTAGTCTTTCTGGAAGCTGAGGGGTAGCCAGAACCGCTGACAGAAACAGGCTTTTTCAAATCTCACTGTGCCATTACATTACATGCCCCACTGTGCCATTACATTACATTCCTCACTGTGCCATTACATTACATGCCCCCCCTGTGCCATCACTTGCACTGTGCCATCACTTGCAAATCTGCTGGGAAGATTTGTGTTCCTCCTATCACAGAACACTCTGAGGAGAAGGAGCGTCTTTTAAACCATTCACGCTCGGGCTCGCAGCACGGAGACTGTCACCGCTGGAAAAAAAAGCGAGCACGGAGACCGTACCCGGCATATAAGACGACCCCCGACTTTGGATGCATGTTTTTGCATCCAGAAAGTCATCTTATACGCCGGAAAATACGGTATTCCCCCCTGTCCCATCCATGAAGTAATTTTGCACTTACTCTCATTATTATGTTTTATTATAGATAATTTTGCTTTCAACAGCTCCTGATGATTGGGAAAACCCATGAAACGCGTAGAGCTACTCAACTACTGTTACATGCTACAACATTGCAAAACTATGTCTGAGATTCAATTGTTTGCTGTATTTATGGCAATATATGGTTATATGTGTTTATTTACAATACCTATCTATGTTGGATTATATGTGTATACATATGAACTATTAAATTGTTACCCAATGCTTTTTTTATTATAGTTATTACTATTATACAACTATGTATCAGGAATCAATAAACATAAGTGCATTTTTAATTTTAGCAGTGTGCTTCATTTAAAGTCATACCAATCACCCCCCTTGTCCAAATATTTTTTTATACAAGCAGTGTGACTACCTGGTAGCAGCCCCTACACAGCTGAGCTGGTGTGAGAGGAAGATTCAGTACAAGCAGCCAGTCAGTTCATGTGCTTACAATATGCATGCTGATAGATGGAGAGAGCAGTGTGACAGATGAGCTCATCACTGTGCTGCTTCCCCTTTCACTGTTGAGTCATTGGCAGGGGGATGGTACAGGACAACCAGTGAACCAGGGCTCAGAAATGGGTTGAATGATGTGGATCATCAGACTGAAGACATCTAGTGGCAACAAAAAAGTTCTGTGGGGAAAATCTCTGGATTGAAGGTAACTATTGCAGCTAAAGCCGACTTTGATACTTTATTTTTTAATGAGATATTCATTTTTGACAATAACCGTCAATCATATGTAAATCGCAGCGGCATTCATCTGTAAAAAGCTGCATCCGCCAGCATAGATATGTAAATGAAGGCAGCTTCCAGAACCCGATACGCCCCACCCCCCGGGCTTGCAGACCTCGACAACCACAGTTCAGGGTTGTCTGAAAGAGGCCCTTGTTCTCATCAACATGGGGGCAAGGTTTTCACTAAACACCCACCCCACCCCCCCCCCATGTTGAGGGCATGCGACCTGGTATAGTTTGGGGGGTGACGCTCGCTTTCCCAACCTGCATGCTCGGATAAGGGCCTGGTATGAATTTGGGGGGGAGGGACCCCATCAGCTTTTTTTTTTTTTTTACATTTTGGCAGTGGGGGGGCAGTGGCGGTGTCCCCTCCGAATCCTTCCTCGACCCGAAGAGCCTGGTATGGACCTGGGGGGACCACGCCGTTTTTATTTTTTTCACCTGCAAATATTTTTTTTTCTTTACATTCAGATGTGAGCTTTAAGGCAGTCCCATAGACGGTGCAGATTTGCACAATTCCCCCATCAACACAGACAGTGTTGACAAGGAAATACCTGCTGCCTAGCAATTGTCTTCTCCTATCAGGGGGGCGGGGGAAAGCTGTTCCCGACGGGAGCAGCAGTTTGCGATAATCGGAAGCGTTATGTGTAATTTGGCCCCTTCTATGACCTAAAAAACCTGCCTGGCTATAAACCCCCCCTGTAAACTGACCACAGTTTATAATGGCTGCTGAGCCCTGACACTGTTGTCAGTTTACTTGCCTCCGTCAGCCGCAGCCCAGCTCCCCCCCCCCCACCCCCTCCCCTGCTGCTCTCATAACTACTATAAAAGCCACCCATCCCCTCTGTAACATAATATGTGCCCCTGTGTTATATGAAAACAATATATATATATATATATATATATATATATATATATATATATATATATATATATATACACACACACACACACACACACACACACACACACACGCCAAGCTGTACCTATATCAGAGCGACTCCCGGTGCTTAAGTCACTCCTTGTCTTTCTCTGACATCAGGGATGCTGTCAGCCAAGCAGAGGAGAGAGCCGAGGAGTCACGTGAGCACCAGGAGACGCTCTGATATAGGTATAGATTAAAAAAATATACCGTATTTATCGGCGTATATCGCGCACTTTTTTGCCCTGAAAAGCAGGGCAAAATCGTGGGTGCGCGATATACGCCGATACCCGCGCCGAGTTTTGAATACTGCGCCGACATATACCGAGCGCAGTACACTCGGGTATAGTCGGCCAGTCTCGGCTTCTTCCGCGGTCACGTCCTGGACGTACAGGACGTGAGCGCGACAGTTGCCGAGCCTGCCCGAGTGTTCTGCGCTCAGTATATGCTGGCGCAGTATTCAAAACTCGGCGCGGGAAACGAGCGGGGAGGACGCCGGACCCGCCAAAGAGGACACCAGACCCGCCGAAGGGGATACCGGACCCGCCGCAGAAGGATGCCGGACCCGCCGAAGAGGACAACCGAAGCCGCAGAAGGACGCCGGACCCGACGAGGCTGCCGATGGACGCCGCGCAAGACACCAAAACTAAGTACAAAAATAACTTTTTTTCCACAGGATTGGGGGTCACTTTGGGGGTGCGCGGTATATACGCGGGAGCGCGTTATACCGCGATAAATACGGTATATATTAAATAAAATGGAGAACAGAATAATTGGGGGGAAAAAAGGTGAAGGAAAGGCGGATGAGAAACAGGAAAAGGAGAAGGGGGGAGGGAACTTTAAATGTTAACTCCCTATGCATGGGACTATAGCTGGTCATACACTGATACAAATTTGGCTGGTTCAGCAGGGACTGGCTGAATTTTGATCAACGTCTGGCTGTCCCTGCTGGACAGTAGTAGATCAGTTTATCAACTCCTGTCAAAAGGGACTAAAAACTTTTCTTGATCAGCGGCTGCAGCAATTGATCAGTGTATACCGAGAGTGGTAGATCCTGCACTCGGGTTCCAGCAGGGGGGGGTTCTCTGCCTGCTGTCTGAAAAAAACAAAAAACAACTCACAGTGTATGGCCGGCTATGGCGCAAAAAAAGAGCCATAGACCTAAAAAAAACTAATAGAAGTTCTATTATTCTTTCCTAAAAATAGAAGAAGAAGAAGAAAAAAAAAAAAAAAAAAAACAACCCCAATTTGAACATTTCCTGCCGACCACAAAGCATAACTCAAGAACGGTCTGGAACAAAAATGGGTAATAACTCTTATTTTACCCACATCAAACATGACAAACTGCTCCAAAACACTCAATCCTAATTTACACAATGACCCATACAAACTAAATTGTACACGGTGACCCACACAAACTAAAAAGGACTGGTCAGTTCCACCTAGGGCTTGAATATTATTTTCCTACATCTAAAAATCACATGCTGAATGTTGCATCACTCGGCCTGTTCACATTTCTGCTGCGGAGCGTCAACAACGCTTATGTGAAACCGGAGTATGAGGTTCAGGAGGCAGCTCTAAGGATCTTGAATCATAGGCGCACTACAGGACCACTGTTCAGTGTTGGATTATGCATTGCGTTGGACCACAGAAACAAAAAAGAGCCTCCACATTGTGTAAAAATGTATTTGGAGATTTTATTTAAAAAAAAAAAAAGGTATAACATCATATCCAAGATAAAAAAACACCTATATCTGAACTCCAACAAAAATTGGTCTATGGAACGAAGTGGCTCGAAAACCAGCCGCGTTTCGTCTATAAAGACGTCTGAGCATTTCCGATCATTGCACTATATATCTCCAGATAATCAATTTCTGCAGTACCATGCATTTCCAATCGTTACTTCCTGGACTAAAATATGGCGTCACGGCGTGCGTTCCAAGCCTTTGTCATATGATCATGTGGAGTGGGACATCAACTCATTTATCAATGAGGCCTAAGTCCATGTTGCTTGCTGAATATTACAGCGGTATAGATTTTTTTGTATATAATTTATAAAATTTTTTTATCTTGGACTTCTTTCACACTGGGACCGTGGCCACATTCGCGGTAAAGCACCACTCGTATTAGCGACACTTTACCGCTGTTAAAGCGTCGCTTTTGTGCCACTTTTCGGCCAATAGATGGGGGCTTTTAGCCCCAAAGAAGGGGTTAAAAACTCCTGTGTTGTGGAGCTTCCAAAGCGCTGCCCATTCATTGCAATGGGCAGGGGCGTTTTGGGAGTGCTGAATACAGCGCTCCCAATCCGCCCCAAAGATGCTGCTTGCAGGACTCTTCCAAACGTCCCGCAAGTGCACTGCCCGGAAAGGCAAATACTATTTGCACTACAAGTGCAAACTGCAAGTACAAAGTGCACTTGAAAATGCACTGAAAGTGCAAGGGAAAAGGGAGTAGCCGCTCCAGGTGGGAACCCAGATGAATATCCTCCAACTCAGGTGCAGGCAATGCACTTAGCAAAGCATGAAAAAATTGTCTCTGGACAGCCGCACTCTGAACAAGTTGTAGCCTTTATTAAAAAAAAAAAAAAAAAAAAAGGAAATTACTACAAGTCACAGCAACATAAAATAAAACCCGACTGCTGACGCGTCTCGCACTGAAACTAGTGCTTAGTCATAGCTGGCAGCAGTCCGGTTTTATTTTATGTTGCTGTGACTTGTAGGGCTGTCCTTTTTTTTAATAAAGGCTACAACTTAATCAGAGTGCGGCTGTCCAGAAACAATTTTTGTTCCTATTAGAAAGTGCAGTCGCTGTAAATCTGAGGGGTAGATCTGAAATGAGGGGAAGCTCTGCTGATTTGATTATCCAATCATGTGCAAGCTAAAATGCTGTTTTTTTTTTTCTTTGCATATGCCCCTCGGATCTACAGCGACTGTACTTCCAAGTACACTTTCAGCGCAATTTAAAGTGCACTTTGCACTTGTAGTGCAAAGAGGATTTGCCTTTAGTAAATAACCCCCTTTGTGTCAACTTGTGTGAATGTTAACAGTACAAAATGTAAACTTTTGATGAAGGTCATTTGGGTAGTTTCTGTTAGGAATTATGATTCAAAGAGAGTAAACACAGTTGATTGATAATAAATGGCTTCAGCTAAACACCAATCATGAGTGAAAGAAAAGTTTTTGTTTTATCATTCATATTCTCCGTAAAATGGCCAAGAAATCAAATACAATAATATATATATATATATATATATATATATATATATATATATATATATATATATATATATATATATATACCGTACTTATCGGCGTATACCGCGCACTTGTTTCCCCTTAAAATAAGGGGAAAAATCGTGGGTGCGCGATATACGCTGATACCCGCGCTCAGTTTGAATGCCTGCGCCGACATATACCGAGTGCAGTACACTCGGCTACATTCAGCCAGGCTCGACTTCGCTCGTGCTCACGCATAAACGTCACAGAGCGTGAGCACGAGCGAAGCCGAGCCTGGCCGAATGTAGCCAAGTGTACTGCACTCGGTATATGTTGGCGCAGGCGTTCAAACTGAGCGCAGGAAGCGGCGATTCGACGGGGAGAGAGAACGGGAGAAGCCGGGAGGACACCACCGAAGCCGCAGACGGACGCCGGACCCGACGATGGACGCCGCGCAAGACACCAAAACTGTAAGTACTAAAATGTTTTTTTACAGAATTTTCTGGTCCACATTAGGGGTGCGCGCTATATGCCGGAGCGTGCAATACCCCGATAAATACGGTATATATATATATATATATATATATATATATATATATATATAAAAATAAATAGTGTGCAATGACCGGAATGCTCATATACGCCAGATGATGTTTTTGAGGAGGCAATGTGTTGGGTTTTCACGCCAATATGGTCATTGCATTCCATAGACCAATTTTTGTGGAGTTCAGATATAGGTGTTTTTCTCTTGGATATGATGTGAGTGTTCTACCTTTTAAAATAAAATCTACAAAAACATTTTTACACAATGTGGAGGTTTTTTTTTTTTGTTTCTCTGGTCCAACACAATGCATGATCCAACACTGGTCCTGTCGTGCAGCTATAATTCAAGATCCTTAGAGCTGCCTCCTGAACCTCATAACGCGGTTTCACATAAGTGTTGTCGACTCCGGTATCCAAGTCCACATGCTCTGGTAAGCACATTATCACCTTTGGTGGTAGATTGTCACAGTTTTGGTGACTGATCAGAAGTAGTATTATCATCCGTGAATCACTGTGATTACACCGGAAGTTCTATTTCTTTCTTTTGGACTCTTTTCAGTAGCTTTATGGACTTTTCACTTATTTGTGTTTAGCTTTATATTGCACTTTATACTTGATATGATATGTATTTGCGATATATATATATTTTTTATCTTTACACATTCTTTAGCGCTGCACTTTTATTAAACACATATTATATACAACACATGGAATATACATTGTGGTGCACCGAGATGTTCATAGATTGGGTGAGTTACCATGTGTTGAGGCAACGCACGTTTTAAAGCACATTGCCTAAAGTGACACCCTCCCTACCCGCAGCTCAGGAATGGCATCTTGACCACAGGCTTAAAAGAGGTTGTGAAGGTTCAAATATTTTTTTATAAAAAATAAAAAACATGTTATACTTACCTGCTCTGTGCAAGGGTTTTGCACAGAGCAGCCACGATCCTCCTCTTCTGGTGTGCCCTGCCGGCGCGCCTCCCCTTTATCACGTGCCCCCACGGAGAGCCGCTTTCCATGGGGGTTCGCTCCTGAGTCCCGCTCCCCCCAGCCCCCACTCCCGTTGTCACTGGATTGGTGGGGAGGCAAAAATAAAAATCTTCAAAAAACATTTGCAGTTGGATGCAGATTTTTAAAACCAAACTGGAAATTCTCCCTTGCTGTGGAGCTGCACCCACATTGCAAGGATAGGGGGCTTGTTCAGACGTGTGGCAATGACTGTCTCTTGTCTGAAAAGCGAACCTGGATAGCTTTTCAGAGGCATTTGACAAGTGAGGCTAGATGTTGCCTCCTCACTGCCTGATCCGACTCTAAATGGCGCATTACCATGCTGCAATTGAGTGCATTGCACGGGGATGCGGGGCGGCTGACCACACGGACCTTGCATCAGTTTTGATGACGTCAGGACTTTAGACCGCTGGATTACGGGGGGGGAAAGATGCTGTGGGGACCAGGGTAGCAGCGCAGAGGAGGATCACCATAGCAGCGCCATGGAGGAGCACCATAGCAAGAACACATTTTTCAGCTTTCCCGGAGTTGGGCTTTAAGCCCCTTACACCCACCCAATATTAAATTATCAGTTTTGAATGGAACTGGCCTATCATACCAAAATACTTACTTAATGCTTTGCAGATGTTGATGGTCGCTTCCTCCAACAACTTTGAATCAGCACTGAAAGAAAATGAAGATTTCAGATTAGTGATCTAAAAACATACAAATAAAAAAAGCTGTAACAAAATGTATAAAAGCTGCTCAATGCTGTCACAACCGCAGGCTGACACCCAATATGCAACCCAGGCTCATTTTTTTACGGCACAAACAAGATGATCATTAGAGTTCAGTGAAGCTCCTTAAAAAAAACTTTTTTGAAATAAAACTGTCGCCTGGTCTATGCAGGACGAATTGAAAGGGCAACTTCAGTCCCACTGATGGTCGCCCTCCTGCCAGTGCTCCCCCCTACTCGTTCCTCAATTGTAGCCTAGGGCAATGCTGGTGCTTCCAGATAAGGAGAAGCCATATGACAGTGCTCTGGTCTAGAGAGCTGTGACATGATAGAGAGAGTCATAAAAAGCAGACAGCAATCTATTACTATGGGTACTGTTAGATGGGATATCAATAGGAATACCAGTGTGATGTAGCATACATTTTTGTTTTTAATAAAAAATATTATATATACCGTCGGATATTTTTTCACCTTAATGCATAGGATGCATTAAGGTAAAAAAACATTTACCTTTACAACCCCTTTAAGGTGTATACTCTAAAGCATATCTATATATTTTCCCCCACCACACACACACACACATACATAATATATACCGTATTTATCGGCATATAACACGCACAGGTGTATAACACGCACCTTAACTTTAAGAGGGAAGTTTCAGGGAAAAAAATGACATTTTAAATAAAGAACTAGAACTTTGAAGCAAAATAAGGGTCAGTGCCCATCAATGGAGCCTGATCAATGCCCATCTGTAGCCTCACAATTGCCCATCAATACAGCTTGATTAATGCCCATCTACAGCCTCCCCATTGCCATGAATGCAGCCTGATTAATGCCCATCTCAGGGAGGGGGCGGGATGAGCGCCGTCAGATTACATAGTGAGAATCTCCCGTTTACTCGGCGGCTTCGTAACTACAAAGTCCCGCCTCCTGGACCGGCTTCTATGATAGACAGAACCTTGGTCCAACGCCGGCCCAGGAGAAGGGACTTCCTATTACAGAGGCCGCTGAGTAAAGAGAAGATTCTTGCTGTATGTAATTCGACGGCACTCGTCCTACCCCCCTTCCCATTCTCTGTGAGGCAGCCCATATTGCAGTATCGGTGTATAACACGCACACACTATTTGCAACTGATTTGCAGGGTCAAAAAGTGAGTGATAGATATATATGAGAGAGAGAGAGATCTACATATATACTGTAAGGGGTTAGCTCAGTAGCGGGGTGTGTGACCCCCTGGATGGGTTCACTACACACTGAATTTATACAAACAGGCAGTCGAAGACGGTTGAAAACAAAGATTTTGGTTTATTCTTCCATCTTGCTGGAAACAAGTGCGAGCATCCAAACAGCATAAACAAAATCAAACATAAAATAAACCCTGGCCACTTGGGCCGTCTACCTTCACCACACAGGAACCTATCTATGGGGTCTGGCACAGCCTAGTGCTGGGCAGACACTGCTGGTCATACAGCAGAAAAACAATAGTCTTTTGATTTTTATCACACAGAAAAATCAATCATCTCCTCACCTCCTCAGAAGACTTTCAGTACACTGCTCTCCTTACTCACAAAGCCTCAGGATGCAGCAATTCAGTGGTAATCCTCTGGATTACTTATAGAGGCCTTAATTGCCTCGTTCTGAACAGCTGAAGTTTTCCAACGCCCTTAGACCTTTTCTGGCGACTTTTGCAGCCGACGCCTAATAACAATTGGTGTATTGTCTAAACGAGGCAGAAATGTATCTCCCGTTTGTGACAACACCCACAGATTTACCTGACTTCCTGTCACAATACATACATATCTATCTATCTCATACACACACTTATAAATAAAATGTAAACATTTTAAAAATGTATAAAAACATGGTGTCAGTAGGGCAGAGATTAGTGTCAGTAGTTTTATTTTTTATTATTTTTATTTATTTTTTACAATTTTTTTTTTTTTTAATCTTCTTTACAATTTTGTTAGATGCCCAGTTAGTGGAAATATCAGGGGTCTAAACTTCCTGCGCCGTGGCAGGAGAGAAGAGGAGGGAAGCCGGAGGCGCTACAGGAGGGGCTACGGGAGGGGCCTGGGGGAAAAGGGGCAATCTGTGTCGCACAGGGAGATTAGGGTGTGCCCAGGCGCACCCAGCACACCCCATGCGCTCGCCTATTATTCTAGGCCTTAACTCAAAAAGTGAAATGAAATGAAAACATGGTCACGTTAATGTGGAAATCTGGAGTGTTGATTGTGTAGAAGATGAACCATTAAAGTTTTCTCTCATAGCTCTAGTTAGTGTTAGCACAGTTGTGAGAATGGGTGAAGTCATACCCTGTGATTTCACTACTGTCCTGATCACTGCTCTCCATGATGGAAGCAATCCACCGTCATTTGGCTCTTTCCTTAGTGAAGGGTCAGCATCACACGTGCAGATTAATTAGGGTGTTTTTTTTTTCTCTCAGGAAGCTACGTACCCTCCCACCAGTAATGATTTGTCTGCACTGCATAGAGAAGCACAGAGACACAGCGTAAAGTATTACAAACTTTAATTAGCATGTTGATGAATTGGAAAGGGGGGGAAGGGGATGAACCACAATATAAGTGGATTAAAACTTCAGCTTCAAGGTTGGGTGGAATCAGAAGGGAAGTATAATCATCAATATTATTATATATTGCAGACACAAGCTCTGGCTTGCAGTATCTCCTATGCAGCCTCTATTGTGCTTATCATGCAATCCGAGCCCAGCTCATAATCCCCTTGTTTTGGCTCGCTCTGTGCATTTCCTTCAGCCCAAGCTCTTCATTCCTGATCCTCCAAGCTCATTCTCCGCTTTGTTTCTTGGAAATCTCAATTTTATCTCTAAGGTGGTCTTCAGTTCTGGCCGAATACTCACTTTCTAATTGAAACCAAATGTCCATCAGTGTAACAAAGCAAAAGCTACAAGCTGTCACACTTTTGGAACGGGGAACTGTGCCGTGAATTATCATCGGAAATGAAATATAAATCAGGGACAGGAAGCGAGAAACGGAGCTGATGCTTTCACTGGACTGGATGTCCGTGTCTGGTGGTGCCGGGGGAGCCATCACTGGGGCGAAATCACCGTGAACTTCCAAGCTATGGTAGAACGTATTTGTGGACCTCAACATAAAACGTGAGAAACTGCCTGGAACCAAACCTGTATTAACAAAGCGGCTGAAATAAAAGCTCTCTGCGGTATTTCAGGACTACTTGCTGTTGAAAGACAACTTTATCTGGTTTACAAAACTGCACCCGAAAAGCTTCTAAAAAAGGTTCTGTCCCATGTTAAACTACCCAGGAGCTTCTACTACTTGGGTAAAAGTTCAGTGCAGCGGAGTTTTCAGCCTTGCACACCTGACATGGCCATTGCAAAAAGGGTCTTTGCACCTCATAGGAACTCAAAAAAAGAATGGGGTGGATTCAGGTAGGGGCGCGCACTGCTACGGAGGCGCAGCGTACCGTTTTTACGCTACGCCTCCGTAAATTACTTGAGCTACGCTTCATTTACAAAGCATTTGCTCCGTAATTTGCGGGGGCGTTTCGTAAAAGTCGCCTGCGTAAGCGCGCGTAATTTAAATGATCCCGTAGGGGGCGTGGATCATTTAAATTAGGCGCGTTCCCGCGCCGAACGTACTGCGCATGCTCCGTCGGGAAAATTTCCCGATGTGCATTGCGGTAAATGACGTCGCAAGGACGTCATTTGCTTCAACGTGAACGTAAATGGCGTCCAGCGCCATTCACGATTCACTTACGCAAACAACGTAAATTTCGAAAATCGCGACGCGGGAACGACGTGTATACTTACCATTGGCTGCGTCTCCTAATAGCAGGAGCAGCCTTAGTCAGAAAGCGACGAACGCAAACGGCGTAAAACTCGAACGCCTGGCGCGCGTACGTTTGTGAATCGGCGTGAGTATGCAATTTGCATACTCTACGCTGACCACTACGGGAATGCCACCTAGCGGCCAGCGTAAGAATGCAGCCTAAGATACGACGGCATAAGAGCCTTATGCCAGTCATATCTTAGGCTACAGTCGGCGTATCGAGCTTTCTGAATACAGAAAGTCGATACGCCGGCGCTACTTAGCATTTACGCTGCGTATCTATGGATACGCAGGCGTAATTGCTTGCTGAATCCACCCCAATGTTTAGATCCCAGGGAACCCCCTGCTAAAATTATTCCTTCAGGCCGTAAGATATTACAAAGTGACCAACCGAAACCTGACTTCAGAGGCTCTCTTGTGAATTTGAGGATTAACTTGTCCACAGTGCCGGCAGCTACAGAGGTCTGCGGGGGCTTATTTTAAGGGCTGGTTCAACTTTAGTCAGAGATGCACAGTTTGTTTTAAAGTGGATGTAAACCCTCCATACACCCAGTGAAGTGGACAGCCTCAGATGATACACAGAGATTAACCAAATCTCCCTATATAGGTTTTATATGTATATCTGCTGTCTTCACATTTATATACTGTTTAGAAAGTTGAGATCCTGTTAGGAGATTTACTCTTCCTGGTTAACACAGAGTGTGATGTCTGGGCATACAGCCAAGATAGTTAACATTGCTGATTGGAAGAAAGGCACACACCCCCTCTCATTATAGGAAGAGACTCTCAGAGCTGTTTTGTAATAGGAGCTGCTCTCTGCTACTCTATTTTAGTGACCTCCTTTGACAAAAGATTCAGGCTGCTTTTGTCAAAAAAGTCAAAAAATATGTCAGGAGTTCTCAGGCTGATAACAGAGGAACAGTTTTTCGAGCGTTATTCGAGCGAAGCCTCATCTGCAATCCCCAATGTGCTGGTAAAGCACTGCTAAGACCCTAATGTTTTAGGGCGTTTTTGAAGTGCCTCAGTGTGAAAGGGTAAGGGGTTTTTACAGCACTTTCAATTCATTTCAATGGAGAGGGGCGTTTTTGGAGCGTTTTTTTCTGCGCCCAAAAGCTGCTCCAAAGATGCTGCTTGCTCAGTGTGAAAGGGTCCATTGAGATGCATGGAGCGCGTTTTAATAGCGCTGTTTTTAACGCTAAAACGCTGTAAAAACGCTTCAGTTTGAAAGGGGTCTTAGTGCCGGTTCACACTGGGGCAACACGACTTCCAGCGCGACTTTACAAGGCAACTTGGATGCGACTTAAGCGCTACTTCAGCGCTACTTGGAGCGACTTACAACGTGACTTCAAGTCGCCTCCAGGACAGGCGACTTTGCCAGTGGCCAATCACAGAATAATCTGCTCTGTGGGAAGGAGGTGTTTGTCTGAGAAAAATATTTTCTTTTCCTGGAAAGTTGCTTCAGTGAGACTTTAGTAGTGTGCATTAAGACGGCTCTCATTCACTTAAATGTAATATGTCATGTCGCGCGACTTGGGGCGACTCAAGTGGCCCTCAGGTCGCGGTAGTGTGAGTCGGCTCTTACAGTGAAGAAACCATTTCCGTATTTCTTTATCTCTAGACATAAAGAGTGCCCCCTTGTCCTCTATGATGACCTAAAGTGAAGAACTCAACACCAAGTTCACTATATGGATCACTTTTGTATTTGTACATGTTAATCATATCCCCCCTTTATCTCCTCTTCTCAAGAGAAAATACAGTACCTCTAATCTAGGGGTGCCGAACCTTTTGAAGCGCAAAGGCTACCTAAGCGACTTGGTAACCCGGTCGCGGTCCACAATAAATGGAGCGGGCGGATGGCAGGTCTGTGTCTGCTCTGCATATGCAAAGCGGACTCGGACACAGCCCACTATACTTTTTTTGTTAGCGGATCGGATTGGAGGTAGGACACAAGTCGGTTTACATCTGCCACTCCTTAGAGGTGAATGGAGGGTCCAATTGGGTCAGACTGACCTTGTGAAAGGGGCCCAAGGCAGCTTTCACACTGATGCACTGCGGTTTACCAACACAGTGTACGTTTGGCTTTCCTGCACTTTGCAATAGAAAGCCGAGCTCATCCTTATTTTGGTTGCCCTGATCTGCACTTTCTCCAGTTCCCCCGATATCCTTTTTGTGAACTGATGCCCAAAACTGAATTTCATATTATATTGCATAGAGTTTTCTTTTGGTGGTTTTTAAAGTGGAAGATCATGAAAAAACTAAAATCCCTGCATCTATAGAAACCACGGATCTAACACTAACCTCTCTATCCCTGTAAAGAAAAAAATTGTATACATACCTTTTTGGAAGCTGATCTGCCCCGCTTCGATCCCGATCTCCAGCGGCGGAAACTCTGGAAAGAACACAGCCGACAATGACTGTGAAATGAATGGGAAGTGACGTTACCCATAGAGTTACTATGGGCTTCGTTGTCATCCGTCTTCTCTGCACCCGTCTCTACAGTGAAGCCACAGCTGACAGCTCAGCGTGGGATCCGGTCGGAGAGGGTCAGATCGGCTTCCAAAAAGCTATGTAAACACATTTTTTCTTTACAGGGATAGAGAGGTTAGTGTTCGATCGGTGGCATCTATAGATGCAGGGATTTTCGTTTTTGCATGGACTTCCACTTTAATTACTACTGGGGTTTTTATTCTTTTCTTAAACAAAAGACCAAAAATAAAAATAAATAACACCTTTTTCCCCCCCATTTCTGTGTAAATTTTTACAAATAAGTAATCTTCTTCACTGATGTGCACTGATGAGGCGGCACTGAAGTGTAAATGTGTGCTGTCACAGGTTTATCGTCTTTCCTTTCCTCACACAGATACAGCACTGAAATGGCAATAACCAACATTTGTTTACATGGGGTTGGCTGTGAATTGGACACAGCTGATCACATGGTAAAGGTGTGCAGTACCACTTTTGGCCTGGGGTGGGGGCGCCGGAGCCGTTCGAAAATGCACGGAAAGGCCCAAGGACAGCACGGCTGACCTCTGCAAATCTTGGGTAGGAAGTCTTTCCAAGGTCAGCCGAAGTGTCCTGGGCCCTTTCTGAGGCTCTCCGGCGCCCCCCTGCCTCTGGCCGCATGCGATATTGCATCCCATAGAAGTCAAAGTAGTAGCACTGGATCGAGATCAGGCTCATATAAAAAGTGGTTGTAATAAACCTTTTACCTTTACAACCACTTAAAGTCTCTCATACTATTTACTGAAAATATTTAAATAATTAAATACTTTATGTCCATAGCCTAAGCACAGGTGTAATTTAAAGAAATGCTATGCCTTCTACTTCACCCAGCAAGGTCAACAATCATACTCCTGTACAAGCCCAATGCAACGCGAAAATGTTCTCAAAACAGAATTCGGTCACAACATAGATGTGTAGGCTGCAATTACAGACTTCCATATGAAAATGCTAGTTCTTTTGGTGTGGTGCTGATCCCCTGGTTTCATCAATTTCTAAGTCACTTATTACCAACAAGTATTCAGGCACTGACTTCACTTGCTGCATGCAGCAAGCTATAGATCTTTGGCGCATAGGCCATTATTTCCTATGAGCCCCACTCCATCTTCCCAATCTGCAGCTCAGTTCATGGGTCTAATCCAAAGAAAAGCTGTGCTGGTCCTGAGCAGACCAGGTAGTGATAAAAAAGTCACCACATTTCTGTGCCCAAAGGACATCCACAGTACAGCCAGTATGTTTTCACAGACCTCTTCAGATCATGGTTTATGATTGGGATCTTCCAATCATGTGACCGCTGTACAGCCAATTACAGAGGTCACATCATTGGACGGACTGCCTTGGCCTCCCGGAATTCAGAAGGGTTGGCAGGAAGTTAAGGAAATTTTTGGTGAGTGACGCAAAGGCTACCATTGCCAAGTTCTATTGAAAATACTAGCTGCCTAGCCATTATGTTGATCCAGTGGCTTAAAAGGAGACGTATAGTCAAAGCTCATTTGGCTTTACTTCTATGGATCACAGGAGTGCAGTTCGTGTTGCACTCCTGGGACTCTATTTCAGCAGAGAGCTAAAGTCCGCTCTCTGCCGACATCACAGAAGTCGGTCCAGGCTCTGTGTCACCGTAACAATAAAGTCTAGATCCACCAGATCCCTGGACCAACACTCGGCTCAGCCTCTCAGCGAGCCACCGAGGGGCTGAGCCGGCCGCCCCCACCTCCTCCATGGCCCAGTGCTCCAATGAGTGAGGAGGGAAGAGAGCAGAGAACTGTACCTGACAGTCAGCAGCTCTCTGCTCGGGGAACTGTGAGAAACAAGCAATTGGTGGTGTTCGATCGATCGGTTCTCAGTGTTAGAGGCGCCAGGGAACAGATGCAGTATCGGACCGATGCTACACCTACCTAGGAAAGTTTAAAAAATGTATATATTAAAAAAATAAATAAAAAAAACAGCCATACTTCTCTTTTAAGGGCTTTAAAAAATGCACTGACCTTGAACTAAGCCCCCGCTCACATTGGAGCGATTTGTCATGCAATTTGAAAGTTCAAATCGCATGACAAGTCACATCCTATTGCCAACAATGGCAGTGTTCAAATTGATGCAATGCCGACATTGCGGTGCCAAATTGATTTGAAAAAGTAGTACATGCACTACTTTTGGCAATTTCGGGTGCAACTTCAATAGACATCTGTGCATGAAGCCGCACAGATGTCTTCAAAGTTGTAACGAGATGCGGCTTTGAAAGCATGCAATTTCAGACAAAATCACACGATTTCAAAGCCGCACTCAATGTGAACGGAGGCTTAGGGTGCACCAAAATAAAGGGTTTAACAATATCTGACCTGAAAAGGTCATATCAGTTTAAGAATATCCCACTGCCACTAATGCAGTCTGTGCTCAGCCACAAGCCCGCAGATTAGTACTGAGAAAGCAATCGTGTCACTGTAGTGGTCTCAATTTCCACACTCCCCCTTACCACTCACTCAGACCAATATCTCTACAATTAGCAGGAGGGTAACTTTGCTTACAGCAGAGCTATTGGTCTACTGAGCAGGTAAGGCGCTTGACCGTTGCAGCAAGCCTGTTGCCCTCACAAAGAAAGTTGCAGGCACTGATCACAACAATACTATACTGATCTGACAGGAAGGATAATGAAAACCTGTTATTTGGGTGCAACAACAGGTAAAAAAAAAAAAAATTAAAGACTTCAAACAAGCTTTAAACATACGCCACATTTAAATCTCAACTGTGCATTTTTTTTCTTTATCCTCCAGCAGGACAGCAGCTCAGGTTGTCCGCTGCAGAAGCAATGCTTGAGCATAGAAGTGTGAAACGCATCTGCTGACCCCCTCCGTGGGTTGAGTGTGTGTGGCATGTCTTTCATTCTTATTTTTGCACAATAAAAAATGAGCCGTTTTTATTCTCTGGAAGTGCTGCTACCTTCTTTTCTACCTGTCCCCTGCAGTACCTCATCTTCACCACAAAGTGTCCTCAGTCTTCTGGAATGAAAGGACTATCATCCAAGCATAGCACCCTGCTCTTACAGTGTATTGATGTAGAGGGTGGTGCTGATGCAAACAAAAAAAACAAACAAAGAGAATACTTAGCTTATCGCATAACCAGCCAAAAGGAATCAGAAAAATAAAAAAATAATACGTTTGGCTGTGTAAAATTAAAACATAACATTCCGAAGAAATTTGAAGTAGTACAGACTTTCCGCTTGAATTCAAGGAGTTGAACATAAATATTAAAGTAAAAATGTAAGGTACTGCAACCATTTTTAATACGCAGTCCCCCCATTTTCAGGGGCTTAAATGAATATAAATCATAAATAAAAAAAGTATATATTTTTAAATATTTTGTTGAGAATCCTTTACTGGCAATGACTGCCTGGAGTCTGGAACCCATGGACATCACAAAGACTGGGTTTCCTCCTTTCTGATGTTTTTCCAGGTTCTAACTGCAGCTGTCTTCAGTTGTTTTTTGTGGGTCTTTCTGCCTTTAGATTTGCCTTCAGCAAGTGAAATACTCAATTGGGTTGAGATCAGGTTATTGACTCGGCCATTGCAGAATATTCTACTTATTTTCCTTCAAAAGCTTCTAGGTTGCTTTTGCAGTGTGTTTAGGATCATTGTCCATCCTGATGAAGTCACGCGACCGTGACGAATACGCGTTGTGACACCGGAGGTTACATGTGTGAGCAAGCGGCTTGTTTTATGCTGATTTTATGCACGTTATTGTGAGTACCCCGATTTGTTTTTTTTATCAATAAATATTTTAAACTACTACACCATTGGCGTATGCATCTCCTTTTGTGAGGATCGCTGCTTATATATCAGACGGGGCCCCAAAGGGAGACTCCGTTTAGAGTCCTAGGTAAAACAGTATCAAGAGACGCCTCACCAGGAAACGACTGGAGTCTATGCCGCTTGTACCTAGAAAGATCTTTATATGATGTTACCTTACAGCAGTAAGATAAGGGAACATTCCTCACTGATCACAAGGGGGAAAGGAGCACTTTCCTATTTGATATCCACGTTGGCAACCCGACACCAGCACTGGTACTTCATGTTGTTGCCGTTTGAACATGAATACTGAAGTTTATACATTGTTGCAATATTGAAGATTTTTGGATACAACATTCTATTTGAGGACTTTTTTTTCGTTATGCATGTTTTTTGCACAATTGCACTCTGCACTTTACCTTTTTAAGGTTTATTTATTTTGGCTTCATATTTGTTTGAGTGTTACATATGTATCATTTGTTTTAACATATGTCCTACATGTTTAACATTTGATTGACTGATCACCATTTCTTAATACTAGTTATATTCACTTAGTCCTTTTCCACTCACCCCATACAGCGTAGCATTACCCCTCTTTTTTTGACTATTTTTGGTTTAAAAAACACTTTCAGTGCTGTCCCCTGCAGTAACGCTTCTTCACCAAAAGTTGTCCAAAGTCCTTCAGACTGAATGATATCTTAAACCCAAAGCACAGCGCCCTGCACTCAGTGTATTGATGGAGAGGGTGGCACTGACGACCACCTAAACAGACTAAAGAGGAAGAATATCCAGCTCATCACATGACCAGCCAGAAGACATAAGAAAAAGAAGGGGAAAAAATGCAATGCTCTGGGATGGGGAACATGAAGCCTGCAGTTCAGCTGTAAACCGGATAGGGAAACAAAGGCTGCCTTCTGAATGGCTGTAACATTCATCCAATCATCTTGCATCCCATTACAATGTTTGAAGATAAACGAGATTACAGGCAACAAGTGGATTTACTGATGCAGTTGAAGCATTTCCCAGAAGCATCAGCAATTCTACAAATTATTTTACTCTAGCAAACTAATATAAAAATATTTTGATTACATAAAAATAGTAGTGAAATGCACTACATGTATCAAAATATTCGATTACAATAATTGATTGCACTAGGTCGTGTGATGTTCATGTTGTTTCTAAGTCATTAAAGGGGAGTTCCACCCACAATTTCACTTTTTAAATATAAATACCCCTGTAATACACAAGCTTAATGTATTCTAGTAAAGTTAGTCTGTAAACTAAGGTCCGTTTTGTTAGGTTGTTACAGCATTTAAATAGTTTATAATCTAGAAATAGACCGTGGCCATCTTAAGTGTGGGCATCATGAAGCCAGACTGTATGACTTCCTGGATTTCAGCTTTGCATATCTCGCACATGCTCAGTGCACAAGCAATGTAATGGGTTTCAGTCAGGTTTGCAAGGACTACTGGGAAACATGATGCCTATCCCAGAAACCCTTGCAAATAGCCTAGGCAAATAAGGAGGAGGAAGTAATGAAGGACTACAAAATAAAAGGTATTTACAAGCAACAAATTAAATAAAAATTGTCCATTCTGAACACTATGAGATTAGAGCATGCAGCACAGACAAACATAAAAAAATGGGTGGAACTCCACTTTAAGTAGAGTTGCAAGACTTAAGTGATGTACTAGTGGTTCCCAAACTTTTTACATGCATACTCCATGGCTATTGCCATAAATTGTACCTCCTCCCAAACGGTCAGTAGTGAAGTAGGCGGTAGTGCTACGAAACTCTTATTCTCCCACCAGGATCATCCAAGTCAGCGTTTAGAAAGCCAGGCATCAAATGTCGCAAAAATGAAGGCAGTTGGGAGGCACAACGCAACAGAATTCAATTAGTGAATAGGGGCGCACAGATCAGCCGCCAGCACAGCAACAAGCAAAGCCATCTGCACCATAGAAAAATCTGACACTGTGCAGCCTGACCTGGATGAGGCAGGGAAAAGCACCAGCTGCCATTATTACTATGGGCAGACCAGGCAGTAATGTATACAGTCACCAACACCTAGACTACATTAAAATAAGACAACGCTGTCCAAGTAATAGCAGCTGTGTCACACATAGAGCAAGCACACATATACCCAATTTGATAGCAAAATAAAGTGCTAGAAGTGACTGTTGAGTAAGCACATGGATCCGAGTGTGTATCACCATAGATCAATGTGCATATCCCATCACTATATGTAAACAGGTCCCCTACTAGGGGATACCAGGGTATTGATTTTTAAGTCAACACAATAGAAGAAAAAGACCATAATTAACATAACACTGGATTAAGCTGAATTGCTGTTATGTGGCTTGATAAAATATTCTGTATGAAGAGCGGTATAAAACCACTTATGGTTGGAAATTTCAGGTATTCTATATCTGGCCGTTTAACAGAGCAATTCCGATGTGTTTTTTTTTTTTTTTTTTTTTTACACATTAAAGCGGAGTTCCACCCAAAACTTCCGCTTTAAAGGGGTTGTAAAGGTTTGTTTATTTTCTAAATGGGTTCCTTTAAGCTAGTGCATTGTTGGATCACTTACCTTGTTCTTCGTTTTCGCTTCTAAGGCCCAGATTCACGTAGAATGGCGTATCTTTGTGCGGGCGTAACGTATCCTATTTACGTTACGCCTTCGCAACTTTTACAGGCAAGTGCCGTATTCTCAAACGAAAGTTGCGGCGGCGTAGCGTAAATAGGCCGGCGTAAGCCCGCCTAATTCAAATGTGGTAGATGTGGGCGTGTGTTATGTAAATTTTATGTGACCCCGCGTAAATTACGCTTTTTACGAACGGCGCATGCGCCGTCCGTGAAATTATCCCAGTGCGCATGCTCCAAATTAACCCGCAAGAAGCCAATGCTTTCGACGTGAACATAAATGACACCCAGCCCTATTCGCGAACGACTTACGCAAACGACGTAACATTTTCAAAATTCGACGCGGGAACGACGTCCATACTTAACATTGGTACGCCTCATATAGCAGGGGTAACTTTACGCCGGGAAAAGCCTAACGTAAACGGCGTATCAGTACTGCGTCGGTCGGGTGTACGTTCGTGAATTTGCGTATATAGCTGATTTACATATTTCTAGGCGTAAATCAGCATACACGCCCCTAGCGGCCAGCGTAAATATGCAGTTAAGATACGACGGCGTAAGAGACTTACGCCGGTCAGATCCAATACAAATCTATGCGTAACTGATTCTAAGAATCAGGCGCATAGATACAAAGGCTCGGACTCAGAGTTACGACGGCGTATCTGGAGATACGCCGGCCTAACTCGTTTGAGAATCCGGGCCCAAATGTTTTTTTTCTTTGTCTGAATTTCTCACTTCCTGTTTCTCCTCTGTAAGCTTTCCACCATCATCCATGGGGGTTAGTCAGCTAGAACAGCTTACTGAGGAGGAACAGGAAGTGAGAAATTCACGAAAGAAAGGGAAAAAACTGCGCTAAATCAAATACAATAAACAAGCAGCTAGCACACAAACAAAGTACAAAGCAATTGTGAAACAAAAAGTGCAGCGCTAATATATGATGGTCAATGTAAATTAAACATGGCCAATGGTGAGCAAATAAAGTCCAAATGATGAGTCTCCAAACAAATAAATGGATCACTTCAACAGGTGGGTAATTCACAGTTCAAAATGAATGAGTACTAGATGGATATTTTCTCATATAGTATATGGCTTGTCTGAAGTAGTCATCCAAAACATCAAAGATAAATAAAATGGGTACTCTTACCAACAGGTGTGGACTCGCATGTTAATACTAACAGTAAGTCTAAAAGGCACGATGGTCTCGGCAGACCTGGAACTCTGCATGGATCGTCACTCCGGGCGGTGGTGGCTGTATTAATCCCAGACGATTTCCCGGTCACTCATGGCACGGAGCGAGGCTCGCGCATGCATAGTGTGTGCCCGGCTGTGAAGCCACAGCCGGGTGCCCACAGTCACAATGCCGTTGCCGCAGAGAGGAGGGGGAAATAAGCGGGGCTTTGTACGACCGCATCGCTGGAACCTGGGACAGGTGAGTGTCCGATTAATAAAAGTCAGCAGCTACACTTTTTGTAGCTGCTGACTTTTATATGGGTGGAACTCTGCATTAAGCAGTTGGTCGGAAGCCAATTTCAGGTGACCACAAGCCTTTTATGCAAACTTGGAAAGTATAAGGACCACAGAGTCCGCTCACCCAACCACAGAAAATAGGTGTCCACTGAGCTGCATTGTTGAGATGGAATCTTCACATTGCGGTAGTTTAATCAGCCAGAGTACTCAATTGCCGCACAGAAGTCCCACAAGCTTTGTTGAGTAAAACTACCGATATCAGTATAGCATTGTACCGCCCAGGGTTCTCAAGGAGAAATCCCTCGTCATAGGGTGAAACATGTCAGCAACGACACCATGGCAATGACGTTTTATACGTCACGGGTGATGCATCGCGCTACGCTAGTGCAAGTGCCCGGCACACTCCGCCAGTGGGAGCCATCTTTAGCCGAGGTATCCGAACGGCGACCCTGGGCGGTACAACGCTATACTGATACTCTGAACCAGAGGTTCCACTGTAACGCGGTTAACGAGTGTTTTGCAATACGAGCACTGTATTTTTTCAAATCCTGACTCGGTTTGCGAGTGTGGTCTCTCAAAACGAGCAGGATTCAAGACAAAGCGGTGTGCAGTACCACGTTTGGCCTGAGGTGGAGGGGGCGCTGGAGCCGAGTCTCAGAAATACTCTGTTCCGGAGCCCTTCCAAGGTTTTTCGAGTTCAGCCAAGCTGTCTTCGGGTGTTTCCGAAGCTTTCCAGCGCCCCCCCCCCCCCCCCCCCCCCACCTCTAGCCCCATGCGGAATTGCATGCCGTTGAAGTCAACGCAGAACTAATTATTTTCATTTCCATTGACTTCTATGGGGAAACTCCCTTTGATATGCAAGTACTTTGGATTACGAGCATTCTCCTGGAACGGATTATGCTCGTAATCCGAGGTTCCACTGTATCTTTATTTTGCTATCGAATTGGGTATATGATGTGTGCTTGCTGTATGCGTGACGCAGCTGCTTTTAGACAACTTTGTCTTATTTTAATGTAGTCTAGGTTTTGGTGGTGGGTGCCTAGTTTCTGTATAGTTTTGTATACATTTTGTGCAATAAATATATTTCCTGATATAAGCAGCGTGGCCCGCTCGTCACTTCTTTCTCAGAGGGTTTTTCCTTCTCCCTGTACTATTATTTTTACCCGATTTCCATGTCAGGGAGTCCGCACCTTAACTGGCGAGTCTGAATTTTAGGGAAGCTGTACCCGTAATGCACATCTATGGGTAGGTGCAGCGTACATATAGTAGTAGTGCGTTGATGGTCTCCGGTATCTGCTTACGAAGTGTAGTTTTGCTTTGAGTGGATCCCCCGTCACCATGCGACTCCAAACGTTTAACTAAAACCAGTGTTGGAATCTATTGTGCACTTGATAGCTTACTTAGCACCGATTTTACTTTTTGCCTTGATTGCCCCTTTAACCACTTGCTTACTGGGCACATAAACCCCCTTCGTTCCCAGGTGAAATTTCAGCTTCCGGCACTGCGTCACTTTAACTGACATTTGCGCGGTCGTGTGACGTGGCTCCCAAACAAAATTGACGTCCTTTTTTCCCCACAAATAGAGCTTTCTTTTGGTGGTATTTGATCACCTCTGCGGTTTTTATTTTTTGCGCTATAAACAAAAAAAGAGCGACAATTTAAAAAAAATATATATTTTTTTTACTTGTTGCTATAATAAATATCCCATTTTAAAAAAAAAAAAAAAAAAAAATTTTCTCAGTTAAGGCCGATACGTATTTTTCGACGTATTTTTGTAAAAAAAAAAAAAAAACGCAATAAGCGACTGGTTTGCGCAAAAGTTATAGCGCCTACAAAATGGGGAACAGAATTATGATTTTTTTTCATTATTTTTTTTTTTTACTAGTAATGGCGGCGATCTGCGATTTTTATTGGGACTGCGATATTGCGACGGACGTATCGGACACTTATGACACAATTTTGGGACCATTCACATTTATACAGCGATCAGTGCTATAAATATGCACTAATTACTGTATAAATGTGACTGGCAGGGAAGGGGTTAACACTAGGGGGTGAGGAAGGGGTTAAATGTGTAGCCTGGGTGTGTTCTAACTGTGTGGGGGAGGGGGGGACTGGGGGAGGTGACCGATGCTGTGTCTCTATGTACAAGAGACACAGATCGGTCTCCTCTCCTCTAACAGCACGTGGAGCTCTGCGTTTACACACAGAGCTCCACGTCCCTGCTGTTACCGGCTGTGTCACTGACGATTGCGTGTACCCAGCGGACATCGCGGCCGCCAGGTACACGCATCGGGTCCCCAGCGATGCGGTGGCAAAGTGGTAACCCACCGCGCGCCCCCCAGTGGCGCGCGCGGGTACTGCTTTCAAATGACGTCCAAAGACGTCCACTTGGCACCTGAGAACCACGCCGTTGACGTCTTTTGTCAATAGCGCGGGTCTCAAGTGGTTAAATAAGTCAAAAACAAAAAACATTGATAACCTCTTATTCAGGAAAATATGTATACTTCCTACACAGGGGGAAAAAAAAAAAAAAGAATAAATAAGTTAAACATAAGATCAGCAGGTCATGGACAGCTTGGAACGAAAACTTACAGGACCCAGTCCAAGTATTCCAGAAGATTGCAAAGTCTAGCCTCTCTATCTAGCTTGTTTAGGAATCATAAAAACACAGGAGCGTCTTGTAAAGACGGAAATTACAAGTCATGCCCCTGATGTTTCCGCAGACGAATTCCCAATCCACCAAGTTAAATTGCTTTACTACGACCCCCTGTAGGATTGGTACAAATAAACCAATTAATTTACCATTCCTGGTGTTACCGAGAGGACAAGTGGTCTTTAGAAAGAGCAGGAGAGGCAGCTAACCTCCAGGAAATGCTAGATATACGGCCTTACGGGCTAGATACACACTTCAAGGCCTTGGTGAATGGGCCCAAACAATTAGTCTGTTATGAGAGATGTCTATAGCCGCTAGTGTGGTGCGCGTCCCAAGCGTCATCCGCCAAGATTCATGAGGTGGCACCTGACCAAGAGGACCGGCTCCACGTATTGGTTTTAGCTCTGACCACAAAGCCAGCAGGAAGAACGGCCTCGGTAATGACGGAAGGAAGGAAAGAGGAGATGAATGTAAAGATGGGAAAGGAATATTAAATGTGATTATGTAAATCCCGGCATTTAACCGCACTGGCCGCTCCAGAAAGGCTTCACACTGTTCTCCGACACACTAGTGAGAAAGAAAACACTGCGAGCCTTTCACATGGTCAATTGTCGGCCCTGGTTCAAGAATGTGCTGGTCTCTCCCCCCCCACTTTCAGGCTCACATTACACAGTCCGACGTGTCGTTCCAGGACAATGGATGCCCCCAGCAAGAGGAGACGTCTCTTCCTAGGCTGCACAAGAAAGGAAAATGGCTTCATAGTATGACCATAATTGGAATTTCGGACTGAAAAAAAAAAAAAAAATACATCTTAAAGGGGCTGTAAAGGTAAAAGTTTTTTTACCTTTATGCATCCTATGCATGAAGGTAAAAAAAAAAAAAAAAAAAAAAAACATACGACAGCACCGCCCCCCGAGCCCCTGTTTACGCGCCTCACCCCTCGAAAGTCCCAGACGCGTCCTCGTCATCCTGTTCGGTTCCCAGCCTGGCCGTCGATTGGTCCGAAGCTGTGCAGTCGCGGGACTCGGGGACCCGATCGGTCCCCGGAGCTGAAGAACAGGGAGAACTGTGTGTAAACACAGCTTCCCCGTTCTTCACTGTGGCGCCGTCATCGATCGTGTGTTCCCTTATATAGGGAATCACAATCAATGACGTCAGACCTACAGCCACACCCCCCTACAGTTAGAAACAGAGATGAGGTCACACTTAACCCCTTCAGCGCCCCCTTGTGGTTAACTGCAATTGTAATTTTCATAGTAAACAATGCATTTTTAATGCATTTTTTGCTGTGAAAATGACAATGGTCCCAAAAATGTGTCAAAATTGTCCGATGTGTCCGCCATAATGTCGCAGTCACGAAAAAAAAAAAAAGCGCTGATCGCCCGTCATTAGTAGTAAAAAAAAATTATTTATAAAAATGCAATAAAACTATCCCCTATATTGTAAACGCTATAAATTTTGCGCAAACCAACCGATAAACGCTTATTGCGATTTTTTTTACCAAAAATAGGTAGAAGAATACGTATCGGCCTAAACTGAGGAAAAAAATAGTTTTTTTATATATATATTTTTGGGGGAAATTTATTATAGCAACAAGTAAAAAATATTGATTTTTTTTTCAAAATTGTCGCTCTATTTTTGTTTATAGCACAAAAAATAAAAACCGCAGAGGTGATCAAATACCACCAAAAGAAAGCTCTATTTGTGGGGAAAAAAGGATGCCAATTTTGTTTGGGAGCCACGTCGCACGACCGCGCAATTGTCAGTTAAAGCGACGCAGTGCCGAATCGCAAAAAGGGGCCTGGTCCTTTACCTGCATTTTGGTCCGGGTCTTAAGTGGTTAAGGGGAACCTGCGGAAAAGAAAGAGGTGTCAAGTTTAACACCAGACACAAAACTGAAGGAACATTCCCATGTCACTGGGAAGGAACGCAAGAAAATCTCCCCAATGACTACACAGACTGCAATAAAAACATAATAGATGTACGAGGTGTGGCTAAAAAGTTTGGTAATTGGTATCAGAAAACAAACAAAACAAAAGATACAAAACAACTTACCTTTAATTGCCTCCAAAATAAAAATCGTCATCCTTCACAATGATCATAAAGCTTCTGGAAACTCAGCAAAAGCCTCCTTAGGAATCGATCACAGACCCGATCACAGACTCGATCACACATTCTTGTATTGCCACCACGTCCTCAAAACATGCACCTTTCATGGCGCTCTTCAGGTCGGTGAAATAGAAAAAAATAGTCCGCCTGTGCCAGCTCAGCGGAGCTCCATCGATTGCCACTTGGATTCGGGGGTCGAACTTGTAGCACCAAATTTCATCCCGCCGAGACAATGGTTCTCAGAAAAAATGGATCCTGGTTACACAGCGCAATGAAATCTCCAGAGCTTGCCAAACTTTTTGCTTTCGGTTCATCTGTCAGCTTATGGAGCACAAACCAGGAACAGATCTTGCTTCTCACCCAAATCTTCAATGGTGTGCACCATATACTTGCTAATGCCCAATTCCTCTGCCATCAATCGGAGAGTCAGTCGTTGATCTTGTGCCAGCATTTTTCACACGTGCTCAGTCATGTCTGGGGTTCTGCTTGTCGATGGCTGACCCAAACGTGGTTGGTTCATCCTTAGTCGTTTCTTTCCCATTCCCTTTTCATGAACACATTTTCTGCTCACGGCTTGTGTCCTGTACAAGTGCCCCAAGATTTCACGCGTCTTCGTTGCCATTTTCCCCCAATTTGTAGCAGAACTTGACGCTCCCTCGCTGCTCCTCTGCACCGTGACCCCACCTCACACACTATGTTAGACTGTGAGTAGCAGGTTTA
This sequence comes from Rana temporaria, assembly GCF_905171775.1. Taxonomy (NCBI): domain Eukaryota; kingdom Metazoa; phylum Chordata; class Amphibia; order Anura; family Ranidae; genus Rana; species Rana temporaria. The sequence goes on along the minus strand of NC_053489.1, from coordinate 36,689,327 downwards.
CCCCGACAGTCATGTGTACTCCATGCTAGGTGGTACTTCTCAACGTGTCTCTTAATAGCCATGTGCAGTCGCACGCACCCGGCCCACATTGCATTTGAGATATCGGACCATTCACCAAACTTTTTAGACACGTGTATATTCCCTTCACTACCCTATTTAACCACTTGCCGACCGCCTCCTGTACTTTTACGTTGGCAGAAGGGCACGGCTCCGCAAAGTAAGGTATATTTACGTTACTTTGAATTTCGTGCCGGCAGCACACAAGCCCCTGCCGCAAGCTCCGTGACCATACGCGTGAGACCCTTAAACTCGATGTCCTCTGGTGTCCCGTGATCGGGTCACAGAGCAGCAGAACGGGGAGAGGCCAGTGTAAACAGGGCATCTCCCCGTTCTGCCTAGTGACAGGACACTGATCAACGGCTCGCTCTCAATCGGGAGCAGTGATCAGTGTCGTGTCACAGTAAGCCACGCTCCCCTAACAGTTAGAATCACTCCCTAGGACACACTTAACCCCTTCCTAGCCCCCTAGCGGTTAACCCAGGGTTTGGCAAATTTGCTTGGAATCTAGGAGCCAGGTAAAAAAGTTAGGAGCCAGAAAACACACCCCGTCCCGACGAGCTTGCGCGCAGAAGCGAAAACATACGTGAGCAGCGCCCGCATATGTAAAAGGTGTTCAAACCACACATGTGAGGTATCGCCGCGATTGGTAGAGTGAGAGAAATAATTCTAGCCCTAGAACTTTTTAAACGTCGCCTATGAAGATTTTAAAGGGTAAAAGTGTGTCAGCATTCCACGAGCGGACGCAATTTTGAAGCGTGACATGTTGGGTATCAATTTACTCGGCGTAACATTATCTTTCATAATATTAAAAAAAATGGGGATAACTTTACTGTTGTCTTATTTTTTAATAAAAAAAAAGTGTAATTTTTTCCCCAAAAAAGTGAGCTTGCAAGACCGCTGCGCAAATACGGCGTGACAGAAAGTATTGCAACGATCGCCATTTTATTCTCTAGGGTGTTAGGATAAAAAATATATATAATGTTTGGGGATTCTAATTAGAGGTAAGAAGATGGCAGTGAAAAATGACATTAGAATTGCTGTTTACCTTTTAATGCTTAACTTGTAATACCAACGGCCACCACCAGATGGCGCCAGCTCACACAAGGAAAAGTTGGGGACTTCACAAAAAAGGTTTTGCCCACCTTCCAAGCCAAGTCGCCAGGATGCTATTTCTAGTCGCCATGGCGACCTGGCGACCAGGATTTGTCGAGCCCTGGGTCAACCCCTTCACTGCCCGTGTCATTTACACCTTAATCAGTGCCTTTTTATAGCACTGATCGCTGTATAAATGACAATGGTCCCAAAATGGCGTCAAAAGTGTCTGATGTGTTCACCATAATATCGCAATCACGAGAAAAAAATATCACTGATCGCCACCATTACTAGTAAAAAAAATTATAAAAATGCCATAAAACTATGCCCTATTTTTTTTTAGACGCTATATCTATTGCGCAAACCAAACACTTACTGCGATTTTTTTACCTAAAATATGTAGAAGAATATGTATCAGCCTAAACGGAGAAAAAAAAGTTTTTTTTTTAATAGATGTTTTGGGGATATTAATTATAGCAAAAAGTAAAAAATAAAGCTTTTTTTCAAAATTGTCGCTCTATTTTTGTCTATAGCGCAAAAAATTTAAACCGCAGAGGTGATCAAATACCACCAAAAGAAAGCTCTATTTGTGGGAAAAAAAGGATGTAAATTTTGTTTGGGAAGCACGTTGCACGACCATGCAATAGTCAGTTAAAACGATGCAGTGCCGAATCGCAAAAATGTGGCCCGGTCATTTGGCAGCCAAATGCTCCAGGGCTGAAGTGGTTAAACCTAACCAAAATGTTTAGGTCTGAAATCCTCTTTGAATCTGAAGGTTCTTCATAAATGCAGGTGTCATGAGTGTTGTAAAGTACACCGACTACACAGCCTTCCCCGTCCCCTCCATTCCCCTTTTCCCCACTCCCTCCCCCTCGATGTCTACTGCAGGAGCAGAGTAAGCTTCATAGATGTGATATTCCATTATTGCAAATGAAGATTTAAGGACTAGAATTATGATTTTTCTACAGTTGTATGGTTCTTAAAAAAAAATTCATTGATGTATATATAAGACCGGAAGAGTCCTGAGGAAGCTGGGATTTCTGCGAAATCCGTAGACTGCAGTTCTCAGGACATTTTTGTGTATGAAATGCTTTAAATTAAATATATAATAAAATATCAAAAACTTTTTTTACTTAGTAGTCACTGTAAAGGTCACTACTGAAGGCCTAACCAAAGTCCAAGTATTTTGCAGTAATGTGAAGTATTCTATATAGGGATGACGCCTAATTTTGTGTAATTTAGCATTAAAGGAGTTGTAAAGGCAGGTTTTTTTTATCTAAATGCATTCTATGCATTAAGAAAAAAAAAAGAAAATTGTGTGTAGCAACCTCCCCAGCACCCACAAATTACTTACCCGAGCCCCATCTCTTTCCAGCGATGTCTACGAGTGCCATCTGGGACTCGTCTCTTGATTGACTGAGACACAGCAGCAGAGCCATTGACTCACACGGCTGTCAATCAAAGTCAGTTAGCCAATCAGGGGAGAGAAGGGTGGGGCCAGGTCAGGGCTCCATGTCTGAATGGACACATGGAGCTGTGACTAGGTTTGGGTGCCCCCATAGCAAACTGCTTGGTGTGAGGGAAATCGACAGGAGGGAGGGGCCAAGAGCAGTGGTCAGTGACCCAAGAAGAGGAGGATCTCTGCTTCTCTGTACAAAACCAACTGCACAGAGTAAGTAGAACATGTTTGTCATTTTATTTTTAAGAGACTTTACAATAATTTTAACAGTCTACTTTATATGTCTACAGCATTTCCTTTCTGTTCACCCTCAAAATCTTACATGTACATTGTAAAGTGGTCAGAAATGACCCACCTCCATGTGCAACCATCCCAAAATGGGGGTCACTATTGGCCACTGTAGTGTACTCCAAGAGCACAAAAAAAATGCATGTGCAGAGCGAATACTTTTAGGCCTTTGGTTTGCATCTGTGACGTACCACTTAAGAAATGAGTAACTTTACTTTTGTTGAGAAAAAAAAACTCCCCTTTGGCTGATCTGTATTGCAGATTCCTACCTTTAGATATTCTGAAGGAATAGGTGTTTGTCTATGTACCAAGTGAACCTGTATGGGAGTGGTTTTATAATTATCAACCAGCTGCTGCACCTGCAGGCTCCAATGAGGAAACAGGCAAGGTCTGCATCCCTTTAGATGCAATTTCCCTTTGGAAACATCTCATCAAAAAATACATTTTCATTGCAGGGGATGCCAAAAATCTGATTTCTATCTTAGTGCATACTTCTGGGAGAATTAGTAATCCAATCACACAAGCAAAAAAAAAAAAAAAATGTAATTTCTGGGGAGCATTCTGTGCACAGAACACCTCTAGGTAGCCAGACTGCATTGCATTTTACAGAAAATTACAGTGGTTGCAGATTGAAAAAGATTGGCAGTTATTAATGGCATTCCATTACAATATGACTTGTGTTGCAATTGCATATACTTTTTTGCCAATTCCCCCCCCCCCCCCCTCGACAGTGGGAGTGTTATCCTGTAACCGCATAGCGACCGCCCCACGTACATTTACTGCGGCAGGGCGGCTGCTCTGTGCCAGATCATGAACCTAGTACGTGATCTGACACTTCCGGGTTTAGGGCACGCACGAGCTGCTGGCAGCCTGCTCCTGCTGTGAGACTTCATGTCCGCCGGAACCCGCCGATTAGACAGTACAGAGGCAGAATGACAATCTGTCTATGTAAACAAGGCAGATGCCATTCTGTCAGAAGGGAAGGCACTGATCCTGTGTTTCTGCTTCACCTAGTCAAAGCACCCCCCCCCCCACCGCCCCCAGTGTTAGTAAGCACTCCCTAGGCATACATTTACCACTTTGATGGTCCCTGATGTTAACCCCCCTCCTCAGCCCGGGTCATTAGTACAATGACCATGAATTTTTTAGGCAATCCCTGAGAACCCCTCTCTTCAGAGAAGCCTATCCTTTCCCAACCTAATAATGGTACTTTGATTTTTTCCATCAGCACCCCCAGTTATTACCTTTTGCATCACTTGACCCTCCCTCCTAGATTGTAAGCTCTATCGAGCAGGACCCGCTGATTCTTCCAATATGTAATTGTACCGACTGCCCTCGTGTCGTAAAGCGCTGCGCAAACTGTTGGCTATATAAATCCTGTATAATAATAATTGGCTTGGGCATGTAGGCATCAATGATTTCTACTCATGAAATGATTAAATAACATTTTTTTTATAAATTAGGAACCGACGAGAAAAGAGGGACAGAGGAATTTGATTCTAAATGAGGTATAATTGGGAGCTATGAGGTCATTCTCTGTGTCATAGAGTGCTGAATGTTTTTTGGCTGCTTTGTGGAAGAGGTTAATTTTATAAAAATAAAAATATCTCATGGACAGTTTAGCAGCAGTTTTAAAAATAATTAAACACTTTACAGTATGTCAATTCTACTTCATCATTAAAAAGAGGAGATGCAGCGTTCTACACTTTCTTTTAAACGTTTTTTTATTTTAGAATAGTGAATAACAACAGTTACAATATATCTGATGGCATCAATAAAATACAATATTGAAGTACAGATTAATACGAATGAGTATATGACGAGAAAATACATTGATTAATATTATTGGCAAGATTGCCATCTTGTGGTACAATTTATAACTGCATCATATGTCATATAAGCAGATGTGTGCCACATCAATACTTAGAGCACACAGACAGTTTTGAATGGTCATGGACATACAGCCCAAATGCCAAAACTCTTTTTTGTTTTAGCTGTGGATACAGAGGTGATCTCCATCACCAAAACTAAAAGTGAAGGAAAACCCAAAAATGTGGAGCGGTTATGAAAACGGGAAGAAAGGAAAATGCTCGGATGAGATCTCTCATTTGATGGGATTTACCTCACTTTAAAGAGATTTCTTTCTCACTTCCTGTTGTAGATACATAGGGGCAGATCCACGTACCTTTACGCCGGGCGCAGCATATCCAAGATACACTACGCCGCCGTAACTTTATTATTTTTTTTCGAATCCTCAAAGAATTTGCGCCGTAAGTTACGGCGGCGTAGTGTATCTTTGGCGGCGTAATGGCACGGAATTCAAATGGATGTAATGGGGTGTGTTTTATGTTAATACGTCGTGACCCGACGTAAACAACGTTTTTTTTTTTAACTGCGCATGCGCCGTCCGTGGGGGTATTCCAGTGCACATGCTCGAAATTAACCCGGAACAAGCCAATGCTCACGACGGTGACGTCATTCTACGCAAATCCCTATTCGCGAACGACTTACGCAAACTACGTAAAAAATTCAAAATTGTACGTGGGAATGCCGGCCATACTTAACATTGAGTACGCCTCATAACAGCAGCTTTAAATATACGCCAGGAAAAGCCGAACGCAAACGACGTAAAAAAATGCGCCGGCCGGACGTATGTTCGTGGATCGCCGTAACTAGCTAATTTGCATACTCAACGCGGAATTCGACGGAAACGCCACCTAGCGGCCGGCGAAAAATTGCAGCTTAGATCCGACGGCGTACAAAGACGTACGCCAGTCGGATCTAGCCGAGATGCCGTCGTATTTTGTTTTGAGGATACAAAACAAAGATACGACGCGCAAAATTTTAAATTACGCGGCGTATCAAGAGATACACCGGCGCAATATCTTTGTGGATCTGCCCCATAATCTTTAACCATGCCTTACTTTATCCTAAAAAAATAATAAGTGTTTGGCTTTACATATACTTTAACATCTCATATAAGCATTTACTAGTTGGGACAATCCTCTTACTTCCATCTATATGTACAAGCAACAAGTTCTTTGAGCTTATATACACAAGTGTCAAATTATCTAAACTTATAGTATATACTATATTACCAAAAGTATTGGGACGCCTGCCTTTACACGCACATGAAATGTAATGGCATCCGAGTCTTCGTCTGTAGGGTTCAATATTGAGTTGGCCCACCCTTTGGAGCTATGACAGTTTCAACTCTTCTGGGAAGACTGTCCACAAGGTTTAGGAGTGTCTATGGGAATTTTTGACCGTTTTTTCCAGAAGCGCATTTGTGAGGTCAGGCACTGATGATGGATGAAAAGGCCTGGCTCACAGTCTCCACTCTAATTCATCCCAAAAGTATTCTATAGAGCAGAGCCGACAAGAAAAAAAATTACTCCCCTAGATTGGGAAGGATAAAAGGCTCTAAATGACAGTGTGTGAACTGCTTGATTTCCACCAAATAAGCCATATGTCAGGATCAAGAGAAGCTACCAAAAAGGTGGTGCTCCCGTGTGTCAGCCTCCTTGGAGGCTCAAGCCCCAAAGAGCAGAGCAAGCTGTGTCCGTGTTCACTCTGAGAAAGCGGAGTGGACACGAACCTGTCATCCAGCCGCTCAGCGGGGGGGGGGGGGGGGGGTCAGCGGACGAATGCCCTGCTGAGCAAAACCAGAACCAGTCCATGTAAAAGTGGCCTTAAGCATCCTTAATGCAACTCACAAAACACCAACCTGACATGTTTGTTGCTCCCAGTTATATCATGATGACTGTTGAGCAGTTCCAGAGGTAAATGGACCCTCAGCATCAACAGGAAAATGTAGGCCTTGAAGAGGGCTGAGGCTCAGGATCCAGCCAGTGTTTACCACAGCACCCCACAAGGGATGATGAGCTTTGCTGCAAACCACTGCCAGGGTGCAATACACAGTTACACACAAAGTGGTAAGAGCTGAGAGCAGGCAGAAATGAAACCTAGTACAAAATTATCAGGTGAAATGGGAGGAATGTCAGGGCAGGTGGATAAAGAGGATCCTCAAGAAACAGACATAAATGTGTATCAGAACTATTAAATAGATCTTGGATACAGGACCCCGAGAACAGACACACAGGGAGATCTTTGCTCAGGAAACTCCCAAACACAACGAGCAGGTTAAAACAGCTTTCCTGAACCTGACCTTAGAGGAAGTGCCCAGAAGCACTTCCTCTAAGAACCAGCAGAGGGGAGTGCAAGAACTTCTAAACACACAAACTCCAAAAGTCCTACGACGGGTTTCTTTGCCTCGAGCAGTGGTCTCCAAACATGCGGTCGTTTGCTTGTCTTTATCTGGCCCTTGGGGCACAATTACTATTCTTGTTACTGACATTAACAACGGGGCACCGTTTTTCCTACGGACACCGATGATGTGGCACCATTCCTCCTACTGACACCAATGATGTGGCACCATTCCTCCTACCGACACCAATGACGAGGCGCTATTCTTACCACTGACGCCATTGACGGGGCGTTATTCCTCCCACTGACGCCATTGGAGGGGCGCTATTCCTCCCACTGATGCCAATGACGGGGCGCTATTCCTCCCACTGACGCCATTGGAGGGGCGCTATTCCTCCCACTGATGCCAATGACGGGGCGCTATTCCTCCCACTGATGCCAATGACGGGGCGCTATTCCTCCCACTGATGCCAATGACGGGGCGCTATTCCTCCCACTGATGCCAATGACGGGGCGCTATTCCTCCCACTGATGCCAATGACGGGGCGCTATTCCTCCCACTGATGCCAATGACGGGGCGCTATTCCTCCCACTGATGCCAATGACGGGGCGCTATTCCTCCCACTGATGCCAATGACGGGGCGCTATTCCTCCCACTGATGCCAATGACGGGGCGCTATTCCTCCCACTGATGCCAATGACGGGGCGCTATTCCTCCCACTGATGCCAATGACGGGGCGCTATTCCTCCCACTGATGCCAATGATGGGGCACTATTGCTATCCCCTATTACCAAAGATGCACTGTTTACCCTCACTGATGCCAGGACAGTTTCTACTTCTGATGGCCACAGTCCTGTCCGTTTAAAGTCTGAAGGACAGCAATTGGACCCTTTGTTTAGAAAATTTGGAGACCCCTGGCCCAGATGAACACAACTCATATATGTGGCCTAGGTGTGTAACAGCAGACCGATTCTTCAGAGACTCAGCTGCAACATTAACAAGCTATAGACAGTGACGAAGGTTGGTTGTAAAAACAGTGTAATCTGACATGACCATATTTAGAGCCCATCTAGTTTAGAATGCAACAGGTGTAAAATAGCCAAAATGTAGCAATGGCTACTACATTTATTGTTTACATGTTTTAACGCACTGAAATAATAGGTTCACCATTTGTAACATGTTACACCCAAATTTAGGGTGCAACATGTTACCAAAGAGCACATGTCTGCGCGCCTCCAAACCACTGCTGTAAAGGCGGGCTGGTGATCTTCTCCCACACCTGCTGTCACAATTTAAAAATAGAGTGGCCATGCAAGGCACAGCTGTGTCATTCCTTCACACAGTACTATGAATAAATGAACTACAACTACCGTCTGCCATTGTGGCAGATAGCTTGTAGTTGTCAATGAACTGTGAGGACACTAGTGATCTTCCTGCTCTCCACTGTCTGCCCATACTGGAGATACGGGCAGACAGCTATACTGGCATTCTGCAGGAGCCAGACATTGCACCTGTTATCTGCTGATCACGGGTGTAATAATCTTCAGGCTCCAGGAAAAAAAATGCACATTTTTTACCTGCAAAAATATATGCATTCATTTATTTTGAAGGTGAATGTAGCCTTGAAAAAGTAAAAAAAAAAATGACATATCAATCTGTGTTTGCACTGAAATCCCAGGTAGTATTATTGGTCCTGCATGGTTCTCATCTGCTCGATGTAAAATAATATTAAATATATTATATTTTTACTCTCCCTCCTTCCCCTTTTTTCTTTCTTTGTTTTCCCTACATAATATGAAGTGATAAGGAGGAGGACAGAAAGTCCACCACCTCACTTCCTTAAAAAGTAAGGACACATATAGGGGCACAGGGATAGGTAGGGGTTACACTATAAAAAGGGGTAATTTCCCCGGGGTTTATCTTAAAAAATGTTTTTGTTTTTTTTTCTCTCTTGGTCTGACGACAAGAGACACATGGATAGAGATATATATATATATATATATATATATATATATATATATATATATATAGATGGGTTGAGCGCGGGGGGGGGGGGGGGAGATCAGGTACGGACTACATGGAGGTACCTGGAAAAAAAACCTCGCTCCTGCTCCCCCTTTACACTAAAGGAGAAGGAAAGAGAGGAAGGATTTTAAATTTAGAGGGGGTTTTTCTATCCCCCTCCCACCCCTTTTTTTTTTTTGTTTGTTTTTGGATTAATGGAAGGGGGAGAGAGGGGGGAGAAGAGAAGGGAAGGTAACATGGTATAAAGAACACCATCATAGATGTAGCAGTATAAAGATGGACCTAACTCTGTACCCACACAAATTTTCCTTGTATTTATGTAGTATGTAATTTGTATATGTTAATGTTATATGTATGAAGAACTTATGAATTTTAAAACGGCTGATTTAAAAAAAAATTAAAAAAAAATTGTAAAGTTTTTTTCTATGTGAAAAAATAATAATAATTTAAATAAATATATTATATTGACAAACTATAAAAGGGAGAGGTGTCCTGTAGTCCAGGAGGGAATCTCTGGCAGAGTTGACAACACTGTTCAGGATTTCAGTGCAGCAGAGGCAGTCAGTATGTTGTCAGCTCACTTTTGGAAATTCTCTGGATTTCCGGCGGCACATCTGATATTTTTCATGATGAAGTATGAATGCATTTCAGTTACTTTAGTGATCAGCTGAAGGATATTTTTTTTGCAGCCAGATATACAGTATACTTTAAAAGGTTTTCTGCCGCTTCCTTGTCCTGGCGTTGACATCAAATAACAGTTATAAAAAGTACATCAGTGCCAGGATTTTATAGCTACGAGCTATAGAGATAAGACAAGTAATGAACTTGTATAAAACAGAAAATGCCGCAGGCCCAGATAGACAGCATTATAAAACTGCAGCTGTAAACACACATATCTTCCTACTCTCCCTAACTTCATACAAAAGGGCAAGTCTTCCCAAAATAGATCTTCTCTGTGAATGGCCAGGGTGGAATAACTCAGCTTATAGATTAGATACCAAAGACAGCAATTATGAATTCACCCCCAACGAAGGCTCTGGCCTTGCCCCTTACCATCACAGACCCTCGCATTAAACCCAATGCCACATAAACAGCCCAAAATCTTGTTAAAAGCAAAGCTTTTTGGCTCTACTTCTTCTGGTGGTTACAAAAGTGCATGCACTTAGTTCTGCACTCCTGTGTACCAAATTCAGCCGACAGCGGACTAATGTGGGAATTTGCCCACATGCCTGACCGGCAGCTGACTTAGCATCTCAGTACACCTCTGACAGCCTGCCTGAGCCAATCGCTTCCGGCACCTCCACTGTCCAGTGAACGCTGGAGGGAGAGAGAAGAGCGGGTGACTGACAGTCGCCTGCTCACTGAAGTTCAAGAACTGAGCGATCAGGGGGTCTCCGATTGCTCAGCTCTCAGTTTAGAGCCAGCGAGGGACAGTTGCAGCATCAGATCAATGCTGTAGCCATCTAGGAGATTATGCAGGTTTTGTGTTTTGTAAACCCCGTACTTCTCTTTTAAAATAATAAAAATGTTTTTGCTACAAAACTTCCTCCTCTCCATTACCGTTTTCCACAGGCTGCAGAGTGACAGCTCACATCATTTGACCCACTTCCTGGGAGCCTAGGCCATTACGGACATACCCCCCGGGGCTGTGGAATACACTGCTGCAGAGCACAGAGCCCACGTCAGTAAGTGACCGCCGTTCTCGAACACAGTCAAGCGACAATGACACCCAGTACATAGGGAAAATCTGCAACATGGAATCAAGCTTTTTTTTTTTTTTTTATTAGAATTGGGGGAAGGTTAAAACCTGTCAGCATTTTGCCGTTTGTATCCCTGTTACAGTATTTTCTCACAGAAGCTTCAGATAGGGGTTTCAATCATTCCACACACATTCCAAAACAAAAATATGGCTAGACCTAAATCCAAATAATTAAATTGATTATTTAAATAAAAAAAAAAAATATTCTAGACTTTACAAACATGTTTTACTTATAGTACCTGCTCTGTGCAATGGTTTTGACCCTCCTCTTCTGGGGTCCCCCATCGGCGCTCCAGGCTTCTCCTCTATGTTTCCCCAATAGCTGCTTTCTATGGGGCACAGGTGTAGGCTTGCTCCTGAGCCGTGCTGTCTGTGTCTATAGACACACACCGTGGATCGGTCCCACTCCCCCCAGTCCCTTCCTAAAGCATTTGATTGACAGCAGCAGGAACCAATGGCTCCTGTTGCTGCCCAATTCCATGTAAGAAGAGGAAGGGAAATGAGAGAAGACTGCAGCCAGGCACTGTGCTGGATTCCCAACAGGCTCAGGTAGAGAGGGAGGGAGGGGGGAATAGTTTGTGTTTTTTTTTACCTTAATGCAGGGAATGCATTAAAGGGGAGTTCCAGGCTGTAAAAAAAAAAAAAAGACAAAAAATAATCAGCAGCTACAAATACTGCAGCTGTTGACTTTTAATAGAAGGACACTTGCCTATCCAGGCATCCCACAATGTCTGCACCCCTAGCCGATTAGTCAATCTGCTTCGGGTGCAGACGCCGGCATCTGTAAAGAAAGCAGGAAGTGAAGCCTTGTAGCCTGTTTCCTACTGAGCATGCATGCGCGAGTCGTGCTGTGCTTTCTGAATGGTCACTATCTTCTGGGACCTCTGTGTCCCCCAGAGGGCAGTGAGGGGAAGGAGGAGGAGCAGGAAATGTCATAGATCACCGATCTTACAAGAAAGTGGGAGCGGGTACCTGTCAAAACCACGTACCCTGATACGGCTTCTGACCAGTGATGGAGTGTTACTCCTTGAGAATGTTGAGTGTGGTGATGGGCTAGTTCGAGCAAATTGTTAGACCTTGGTATACCCCATAGCCCGCCTGGGGGCCTTTGCCGATCCCTGGCCCTGACCCGGAGCTCACCTGGGGGTGGTGGGTGGTTAGTTGGAGGTCTCAGTACCCCCCCCTCCGCCCCGGACGTGGGCTTCTGGTTCGGTTTTGAGCCCTATGGCTCGCCTGGGTTGGTAGGGCTCTCGCGCGGACCTCCCTCCTGGCTCATACCCGGGCTTGGGCGGTCCAGCGGAAAGTTCTGCTCCTCCCCCTCCGAGATATCACACCTTAGATGCTCGTTCCCACACCATCTCTGATTGTGGCCCATGTGGCCTCCATGTTGCAGGGGGGGCCGGGCCGGCCGCGGACGACCTTAGGGTGTTGGCTGCTGGACCGGCCCTCATGGCTGAGTTTACGTCTGACACTGGCGGCCCATACCTGCTCACACAATGTGCATTGTTTGATATATAGCTCCACTGCTTGGCGGCCCTGCGTGGCCAGATCTTTATGTAATAATAACCTGTTGGGTGTATCTGACTTTTGTCTTATACGCTCTTCCCCCTCCCCCTTTTATGTTTCTGTTTTCCTTTTAATTTTTCAATAAATACTGATTATACAAAAAAAAAAAAAACACGTACCCCCCCCAAAAAAAAGGCCAAATGTGGCAGTGAAGGGAGGGGAGAGTAGGTGCGAACAAGGGAAGCTTCCTCTTTTAGGAGAAGCTTCGCTTTAAGGTAAGAAACACCCAGCCTTTAGAAGATGGGTCTCAAACCGGCGGCTCTCCTGATTTTGCAAAACTACAAGTCCCATGAGGCATTGCAAGGCTGACAGTTAAAAGCATGACTCCCACAGACTGAGGCATGATGGGGCTTGTAGTTTTTGCAAAAAAAAAAAAGCTGGAGGGCCACCAGTTTGAGACCCCTGCTTTAGAACCACTTTCACTTCTTTTACTTGATCCCCTTTATTTCTGTTAAATATACAGTACCATTTGAAGCATTTTGTTAAATCTGTTTAATAAGTGCAAAAAATATATCCATTGATCTGCCAGAAATCTTTTGAGCTATAACCTGCAATGATCTCTGCCTTTGCCTCCTAATTTTCTCTGTTCCCAGTTCTCTCAGTGAATACGGAACACTTCAAACCTCTATGGAAAAGATGAAAAAGGGAGAAGGTGTTATGTAGTGCTAGGACTCTAGAGCCTGTGTTTGTTTAGAACAGGGTTCAGGTCGAACCTGGTCCAATGAATTTGACGCAATACGGCCACGTGGCCAAATTAGGTCAAAGAATTCACAAGTATCCCTGGCCCACAGATCATCTACCAGAAATAAAAGCCGACATCCAGGTTCAGACCTGAACCTCACTCCAAACAAACGCAACCTCATCCCTATTCTTGCCCTGTCCTAGGGCAGTAAGTGTGTTTGTTTGTCCACTGGGAAATTGTACACTTTTTTGGGAAATAAAGGCGCTTTGCAGGCTCTATAACGCTAAAAATAGCGAATGCAAAGCACCCTAAAAGAGCCGCTGTTGTCTCTCCAATGTGAAAGCCCCGAGTGCTTTCACACTGGAGCGGTGCGCTAGCAGGACGGTAAAAAAAGTCCTGCTAGCAGCATTTTTGGAGCAGTGAAGGAGCGGTGTGTATACCACTCCTGTCCATTGAAATGAACGAGCACCGTGGCTATACCGCCGACAAACCAGCACTTTGCGGTGGTTTTAACCCTCTCTCGCCCGCCAGCGGAAGAAAAGCACCCTGCTAGCTGCCAAATAGCGACGCGAAATTGACGGTAAAGCGCCGACGCACCCACTGCCCCAGGGTGAAAGAGGACTAAAGAAAAAAAAAAGATCTGAAAAAAGTAAACGGATGCAGCCACCACAACTATGGATTGGTATGCTGCAATATATTACATGTAGATTTTTGGATTTAGATTTAGACACTTTGATTGTATTGTGCTCACCTGTTTGTTGGGGTGCTGAAGGTGAAAGACAGAAGCTGGTTCCAGAAGGGCTCATTCTCAGAAATGGTCTCTGTCCCGGACAGTTTCTTCAAATAGTCGTTTTCAGAGAGTTCGCTAATCGTGCTGCTGTTGGCACCCATGTTGCTAGAGGATCGATAGTCTGATCATTCCTAAAGAGCAAAACACACAAAGACACATCATGGATTCAGAGACAAATTCACTGTGTATTGTCATTTGAACAAGAACATGATGATGCCATCCTAAAGTCGCTTCCTGATGACGTTATAGACGAAACGTACGTCGAGGCGGTACCTGGGCACGCACAGCTATCAACTTCCGGTCCCGCTGGTTCTCTGACGACAGTGGTGGAATGTACGCCAGCTTCCCCAGTGAGGAGCCGTCTCTATTTTGACCTTAAGCCGTACAGCCTCAGTGCCGGGACATGGGCACCATTCCAAGTAAGGAGCCACTCGGCATTGTGTAATTTTATCAGTTTTAATAAATGGTATTATGCTATGGCGGTCTCTTCTTCTTTTTGTCATGCTTCATGACGCTCAAGTCAAGCTGAACTAAAGGAACCTAGCTGCCATACTCTGTCCATTGTGACACAATGCTTCATTTGACCTCTTTTTAACGAAATAGGTCAATGACATCTGGTAAGGTGCCATACTTAAAAGCACATTTGCGGTGTAACCCAATTGGTGAAGGTGGAAATTCTCCCTTTTCTTTGCACAGCGCGAATTGAAGACTTTTGAGCACTGTTATTTATGCACTACAATTTATGGACACTTAAATGTATTCACTGCTATTCTGTACTTCCTTGAATATGATTTATGCATGGGAATGTTTTGTTGATTCAAATTGGCTTACTATCCACCTAATTGGGTGTTTGGCCACTGCACTGTTGGCACATATATAATTTAATTATATTTTCACTATTACTATTAGTATTTGTAGTTAATGTAGCGCCCCCTGCTTTGCCATTTCCACATCCTAAAGTGACGGTCGCTAAAATCAAAACGGTTTCTCTCAATTTCCTTACCACCAACACCTGTGTTCTGACGTGAAAGGCCCCCTGTCCGGGCCGGAATTATTCCACAGGGGGCATTTATCGACAAGACACCTGTACCGGTAGTATTGCAGAGAAACCAAAATTCAAACAAACATTCTAAACATATAACCATAACCATTCAGAAGTTCTGGAATTGCAGCCAATCAGGAAAGGTCTGGCACTGCCACGTGATAGTTATCAAAACATCCCGATAGGAGGCAATTCCAGGGCATCGAATTAGTTACATATTCCATTGACAAGAGTATACTTTTACTAGACTGGACAGGATGCTGTTTAATTTGTTTCAGCCATAATTTCTCTGCCCTGTACCTGTTGTGCAGAATAACCACACCTGGCAGAGGAGCGCTGCAGGATAAAGCAGGCCATACACGGTCGAATTTCGAACAATTTTTTTTTTCAAAATCAGAAAGTTCATTTTTTTTGTGATCCGATGATGCCATCATTGATTTTCGAAATTCGGCCAACCAAACCTTCAATTTCCCGGGAATATTCTTTTCTTGCACATGCGCATTTTTTTTCTATTACATTTCTCGCACGATTCTTCCATCATTGATCAGAAAATCTTTTGTTTTTCAAAAAATTTCCAACATGTTGTTTTTTTTCAAATTTGTTTGCCGCACGAAAATCGGCTGTTGCTGCAGCCCACTAACGGTGCGAAATTCGTACAAAAATTCTTTAATACAATTTTCGAAAGAAAATTCTTTCAAAATTCGAACCGCATATGGCCGCCTTTAGCCTGGTCAACTTTGCACATTTTAAGGAATAGAAAATGTAAAAGGCAGATTTTCTATGCCACTAGCTGCTTGTGGGAAGTGCACTTCCTAGCCTTCAGCATTGTAGAATTTTTAGACTCCGAGATACCCCTGCCATTGGGTTTAAACAACCATGCCATTGAGACCAGTGACGAAGATGCAGGGTGGGGAATGGGCCCTTGGTACAGTAGATCTGTACAGTCTGGCAGGCCCATGGTCCTCCTTGCATTGGGTCATCCTACCACATCCGCCTGGTCCAACCTAATCCAAGGAGGATCATCATCAAAATGCCCTCCCTCTCACGACAGGGATGAAGTTTCAGGGGTGGAAAAGCCTATATTAGGGCGTACTGGTCCCACAGAGCATCCACCAGTGGGTTCCTGCACCTGGATACAAACCTGTCCAGTTGTTGTTGAACCTGGGGGCTGGGAAGACCACATCTTTTTTTCTTCGCCTGTGGTAAAGTTCTGGAAAATCTCCGGGTGTAGAGACCACGGTCCCCGGTCTAGATGCTAGCAGCTGAGGAAACCTGCCTTTACATTTTCTATGCCTTAAATTGTTCACAGGTGACCAGGCCAAAATGTAAAATTCTACTCAGGACAGGATCTCCTCTACTTTACTTGTTGCAAATAGATTTCTGGTTCATTGGTCATCATGGCATCCATCTGCTCCGGTTTTTTTTTTTTTTTTTTTTTTTTTTTTAAATATTTTATTGAGAATTTTCATAGGTAAATACAGAAAATGATACTTGCACAAATTGTATAATATGCATATCATACAAAACATTACTCAGAAGACAAAATCGTTTGTTAAATAGATTTACAAGAAGTCATCCGAGTACAAATGTAAGGAAAGAACAAGGAGAGGGGAGCGGAAGAAGGGAAGGGGAGGAAGAGGGGAGAGAGGAAAAAATAAAATAAAAATAAACAAATAAAATAAATAAAAAAGAAAAAGGGGGGGGAAATTTCAAAAGAGATGGAAAATGTATGCAACCCATCTGGTAAACCTCCCTTATCGAGAAAGTAAAAGAAGGAGAGTTCAGAGATGGTGAAATTAAGCAATCTTGAAAAATATCAATAAAAAAAAAAAAAAAAAAAACTATTGAAATAAAAAGAAATTAAACAATCTTATAAAGAAGCAGTCCTTATTGAATGAAATTCAACGGAGCTCTTGAAAGATAACCAGCATGCCCATATGTCGTAAAAGGTCTTTGGCGAGTCTTTGGATTGAGAAATAAGCTCTTCCATTTCGGCTATGTGCCCAATTTTGGTAAACCAATCCGAAATGGTAGGAGGTGAAGATTGCATCCACCTTACAGGTACACAGAGTTTGGCGGCATTGATTAAGTGAAACATCAACGATTTTTTGTATATGTATTGAGGTAGTGAGGAGTGGTGTAGCAAATATTGAGCAGCCGTGAAGTCAGGGGTATATGTTGTAATGTGAGAAATTAATCGATGGACTTCCTTCCAGAAGGGTTTGATCAGACCACACTCCCACCAAATGTGTAAGAGAGTGCCCTGAGCACTGTTACAACGCCAACATAATGGCGAAGTGCTTGCATTATATTTATGAATAATGGCAGGTGTCCTATACCATCTACAGTATAATTTGTAATTATTCTCCTGGGTCAACACATTCATGGATCCCTTATGAATATGTCGAAAAACATGTTCCCATTCCTCATCTGAGAGGGAGATGCCCAGATCGCTTTCCCATTTGAGATTGGTTACGTCATTCTTGATGTCAAATGCTGTGAAAAAAGACGTGTATACTGCAGAAATCAGATGTTTTTTAGGAGAATCTTGGAGACATAAGGTCTCAAAAATAGTTTTACTTCTGCACCATACGGAATTTGACCCAGCACGACTCAAAAATCGTTTGATCTGTTCATATCCAGAAGGAAGTATAACCTTGTCAGGGTGGGAAAGCCTAAAAGAATCGAGAGTAAGAAGAGCACCTTTGTCGAAAAAGGTTTCTGCTCTAATCGAACCGATCTGTGTGGAACCAGAAGCGTTAACCGAATGCTTTGAGGAGATCTCTGGGTTTAAAAGCAGAGGAGTAAGAGGACCATAAATGGAGGAAAAATTGAATTTTTTACAGAGGGTCCTAAAAATTTGCAAGGTAGAGCCCACCAGAGGGTGAGAGCAAGCGACAGGTGGGATTTTTCGTGCATTAATCCAAGGTAAATGGATCAGAGGGATAACAGGAGATGAGGAAGCACCTTCTAAGTCGACCCAGGCCTTGGTGTGGGTATGTAAGTGCCAATCCAAAATGCGAGTCATGTGGCAAGCCCAGTAATACTTTTGCTCCGGTTTTTTTATATTTATTTTTTATTTAACCGGTTCCCGAACGGCGGCAGAATATATACGTCACTTTGAAATTTGCGCCGTGCGGGCGTGCGCGCCCCTGCCGCGAGCTCCGTGACCGCACGCCCACAGGACTCGCGGACTCTATGTCCGCCGGTGTCCCGCGATCGGGTCACAGAGCTGAAGAACGGGGAGATGTTAGTGTAAACACAATATCTCCCCGTCCTTCCCCTGACACTGATGGTCTGTCCCCTGTCATCAGGAACAGCGATCAGTGACATGTCACAGCAAGCCACGCCCCCTACAGTTAAAACACATCCATTAGGCACACTTAACCCTTCAGTGCTACCTAGTGATTAACCCCTTCACTGCCAGTGTCATTTTCACAGTAATCAGTACATTTTTATAGCACTGATCGCTGCAAAAATGACAATGGTCCCAAAATGGTGTCAAAAGTGTCCGCCATAATGTCACAGTCACGACAAAAAAAAAAAAAAAAATCACTGATCGCTGCCATAACTAGTAAAAAAAAAAATTATTAATAAAAATGCCATAAAACTATCCCCTTTTTTTGCAGACACTATAACTTTTGCGCAAACCGATCAATGAACGCTTATTGCGATTTCTTTTACCAAAAATATGTAGAAGAACACGTATCAGCCTAAACTGAGGAAAAAATGTTTTTATATATTTTTGGGGCGATTTATTATAGCAAAAAGTAAAAAATAATGTTTTTTTTTTTTTAATTGTCGCTCTATTTTTGTTTATAGCGCAAAAAATAAAAACCGCAGAGGTAATCAAATAACTCCGAAAGAAAGCTCTAAGTGTGGGGGAAAAAAATAACATCAAATTTGGCTTGGAAGCCACGTTGCACGACCGCGCAATTGTCAGTTAAAGCGACGCAGTTCCGAATCGTGAAAAGTGGCCTGGTCTTTGACCAGCCAAATGGTCCAGGGCTGAAGTGGTTAAAGTGGAGGTTCACCCAGAACTAAAAAATGTTAACCTTAGATTGATGCTCATTTAGTCTAGGGGAATCGGGTAGTCGTTTTAAAATCGAAGCTGTACTTACCGTTGTAGAGAGCGATCTTCTCCGTCGCTTCCGGGTATGGGCTGCGGGACTGGGCGTTCCTATTTTGATTGACAGGCTTCCGACGGTCGCATCCATCGCGTCACGATTTTTTCCGAAAGTAGCTGAACGTGTGTGCGCAGGCGCAGTATAAAGCCGCACCGACGTTCGGCTTCTTTCGGCTACTCGTGACGTGATGGATGCGACCGTCGGAAGCCTGTCGGAAGACTGTCAATCAAATAGGAACGCCCACTCCCGAAGACCCATACCCGGAAGCGACGGAGAAGATCGCTCTCTACAACGGTAAGTACAGCTTCGATTTTAAAACAACTACACGATTCCCCTAGACAAAATGAGCATCAATCTAAGGGTAAAAAACAAATTTATGCGTGAACTCCCGCTTTAAGTTGACCATCATCACATGTATAACTAAACCAGTAGACAGTAGCCATTTATTAATTTTTATTTTATTTTAAATATATAGCCGAAGGTCTGTTTGGGTGGCTTGTAACAATTAGACATTTTTAAATTTCAAGCGTTCGTCAACTACATGCATCAATTTTCTCTAAATTCTCATAAAGAAACATCACCCTACTTTTCTAGTAGACTGTGCGCTTCTTCGTTAATATCCATAAAAGTGTGTAATCCAGGACAACGACTGTTAAACCTGAATCAATATTTGTATGTCCCTCTGACTTCGCTTTACATGTCGCTACAATGGAGGAACCTTCCAGGATGTTAATTACTAATCTTGTACACATAACCACTTCCTTGTGTCTGACCACACCAGGAAAAGCTGCCAACATAATCACCATTTTGTATCACATATGAACTCTGCAGCAACAATTAGTCATTTTTTATCACAAAAAAAAAAAAAAAACCTTCAAAAAGGATAATTAACCAATTAAGACCCGGACCTTTAGGCAGCTAAAGGACCAGTTTTTGCGATTCGGCACTGCGCCGCTTTAACTGACAATTGCGCGATCGTGCGACGTGGCTCCCAAACAAAATTGGCGTCCTTTTTTTCCCACAAGTAGAGCTTTCTTTTGGTGGTATTTGATCACCTCTGCGGTTTTTATTTTTTGCGTTATAAAAAAAAATAGAGTGACAATTTTGAAAGAAATTCAATATTTTTTACTTTTTGCTATAATAAATATCCCCAAAAATATATAAAAAAAAGAAATAAAAAAAAATTCCCTCAGTTTAGGCCGATACGTATTCTACCTATTTTTGGTAAAAACAAAAATCGTAATAAGCATTTATCGGTTGGTTTGCGCAAAATTTATAGCGTTTACAAAATAGGGGATAGTTTTATTGCATTTTTATCAATTTTTTTTTTTTTTTACTACCAATGGCGGCGATCAGCGATTTCTTTCGTGACTGCGACATTATGGCGGACACTTCGGACAATTTTGACACATTTTTGGGACCATTGTCATTTTCACAGCAAAAAATGCATTAAAAATTGCATTGTTTATAATAAAAAATGGGACCCATGGTTTGAACATTCTGCTACTTTCTTTAATCCCATCTAAATCGCATAATTCCTTTTGCTGATCTGTTTATCCTAATAACACTTATGGTTTTATATCTACTTTTTGACCCTCATCTTAATTCTCTACTCTTTAGAACTATGTTTTATTAATGTTACATAAGATTTGTATAGTTTACTATTGTCTATTTTTTGACTCCTAGACATTTTCTTATGTGTACTCTTTTTATTTGTATGCCATTTTGTACCAAATAAAAAAGTTTGTAAACAAAAAAAATGCATTGTTTATTGTGAAAATGACAATTGCAGTTTAGGAGTTAACCACAAGGGGGCGCTGAAGGGGTTATGTGTGACCTCATGTCTGTTTCTAACTGTAGGGGGGTGTGGCTGTAGGTGTGACGTCATCGATTGTGTTTCCCTATAAAAGGGATGACACGATCGATCACGGCGCCACAGTGAAGTACGGGGAAGCTGTGTTTACACACAGCTCTCCCCATTCTTCATCTCCGGGGACCGATCGCGGGACTCCAGTGGCGATCGGGTCCCGCGGTCACGGAGCTTCGGACCGGGTCGCGGGCACGCGCCCGCGACCCACGGCTGGGCACTTAAAGAGGACGTACCTGTACGTGCTTCTGCCCAGCCGTGCCATTCTGCCAACGTAAACGTACAGGAGGCGGTCCTTAAGTGGTTAAACATCTAATTAATCAGAATTCCCCTCCTACATAGCAATTATCAAGGTAGAAGTTGTTAGAATTGTCAGGTGAGCGATTTTACTTGTAGTATCACCAATTCCAGGTTCACACTGGTGAGATTTGACATGTCAAATCGGCGGCAATGGCACCGTCCTAATCAGTGCGACGCCGCACCAATTTCAAAATGTAGTTTCTGTACTACTTCTTACAATTGCACAGAATCTGCACAGATGTCTCTGTAATCGCGGCCGAAATCGTGACTGACAAGCGGGGAAATCAGCTGAACTTGCACGGCTTCATTCCCGCAGCACAGTGAGAAAATGTCAAATCGCATGTCAAATCGCACCAGTGTGAACCAGGGTTTACACTCAATTTCTAGATCGCAATATGTCTGCTTAACCACTTGAGGCCCAGAGGCCATCATATGACGTCCTGGGCTTTGTGGGGGCTATAGCCGAATGATGGGTGCAGCTTCAGGCATCATTCAGATATCTGCATTTTTCAGCCGGCGATTCCCTACACCATAAGAATGATCATAGCTGCTGTTCCACCGCTTAATCGTTCTTACGAGCAGCGAAAGGGGACGTCCCCCCACCCTCTAGTGCTTCTCCCGTCTCACCGCTGTGATCAGGGAATAGGAGAAGAGATCCATCGGCCCCCGGATGCTGATCATAGAGATTTCCAGTGGACCAGATGGTCGCCGGAGTCTCTATGATTGTAGGAGGTCGGGCGCAATGTTATGACGTCGCGCCTGGCCTCTGCATTCAAAAAACAACACTGCCTCGGCTGGGAAGCGGTGATTTTTTTTTTTTTAGGCTTCCCAGCCTAGAGGTGAGATGTGGGGTCTTATTGACCCCCCATATCTCACTGTAAAGAGGACCTGTCATGCTATATTCCTATTACATGGGATGTTTACATTCCTTGTAATAGGAATAAAAGTGATCAAAATGTATTTATTTTTTTAAGTGTCAAAAAAAAAAAAAAAATTAAGTAAAATAACAATAACATTTTTTATTTTATTTTTTAAAGTGCCCCTGTCCCTGTGTGCTCGCACGCAGAAGCGAACGCATAGGCAAGTCCCACCCACATATGAAAACCGTGTTCAAACCACACATGTGAGGTGTTGACGCGAACGTTAGCGCGAGAGCAATAATTCTAGCCCTAGACCTCCTCTAAACTCAAAACATGCAACCAATAAAAAAAAATTGAAAGCGTCGCCTTTGGGGATTTTTAAGTACCGAAGTTTAGTGCCATTTAGTGCAATTTTGAAGCGTGACAGGTTAGGTATCTATTTACTCGGTGTAACTTCATCTTCCACATTATGCAAAAAAAAATGGGCTAACTTTACTGATTTTTTTTTCCCAACAAAAAAAAAAACGCGTTTGAAAAACTGCTGCGCAAATACCGTGCAAGATAAAAAGTTGCAATGACCGCCATCATATTCTCTAGGGTCTCTGCTAAAAAAAAAAAAAAAAACATACAAACACATACATATAATATATATATATATATATATATATATATAAGCTTTGTAATTTTCTAACAAAAAAAATATGATTTTTACATGTAGGAGCGAAGTGTCAGAATTGGCCTGGGCGCCAAGTGGACAAAACATCCCAAGAAGCATGTGACATGACAATGCATACAGTCACATTATTAGAAGCTCATGATCCATCCATCAGTCCACAAAAAAGCCAACTACTCGGAGGCTCTGGTGCTGGTAGTGACCCGGGTCACAATGTCACGAGAATAATAGATATCCAAGATATAATATGCTATTCTAGAAGCCGACAATCTAAATCTAGTAACCTGTGCAATAAGAGCTCCTGATAAGGAGGATGCGAAGATTGCGCCAACAGCCACTCTGCATGTGATGCCATTTACAGCGACCCTGGGAGCCACCACTTTGCAACATTCACATAAAAGCATTATTTTTTGCACATGTTTTTGCGCCTAAACCTACATGCAATAACAAAAGTACCATTCTTTCCAATACACGCTGTTCACATCACTATGTTCAGACACCCAAAATTTGGAAAGATACAAGCTTTGTTTGGAGTCGTGTTGCGTGTTTTTGACCCCCCGCTTTCATACGCAAACCCTTGCAAAAACATTTAGCCCTGGTTCACACTGGGTACGATTTGAGATGTCGAATCGCATCTCAAATCGGCGGCATTTGCCGGCAATGGCACTGTCCTAATCGGTGCGACACCGCATCTGCGGCGCTGCACCGATTTCAAAAAGTAGTTCCTGTACTACTTTTTGTGATTTCGGGCCGCGATTTACATTGAACCCTGCACAGATGTCTCTTAAATCGCGGCCAAAATCGCGGCAAAATCGCAGGCGCAAAACCGCGATTTTGAATTTGCAGCAGTGTCAACCTAGCCTTAGGGCACATTCATACCAGATGCATGGATGTGTTTAACGCATTCCGACTTCATAGACAGTCCAAAGTCCAGGTTGTTTATTATTATTATACAGCATTTACTGTATATAGAATTTTTTCTGCTCAAACACTCCTCTCCTAAACACACACTGGCGATATTTTTTTTCAGCCACTAAACACTCCTCTTCTGATACACCTGTAAACGCCCATGTGTGCATTGACACATAGACAACATAAAGGTGCGCTAAAGGCTGGGGAAAATGAAATCAACGCCTGCCAAACAGGATTTTTTTGAGGCCTTGAAGCAGAACAAAAAAAAAACACACCACCTAAGACCCCTTTCCCATCAACAGCGGGCCGCGTTAGCGGTAAAACGCTGCTAGTTTTAACACGGCGACCCGTTCGGATCAATGACGATCTGTTGCACCCCTACTTTTAGCGGTGCTTTTCACTCCCACTAGCTGCCGAGGAAAGGGTTAAAAGTGACCGCAGAGCGCCGCTGCCAAAGAGATTTGCAGGCGATTTGCCAGCGCTTCACATTGAGTTTAATGGCAGCGACGGTGAAGAAAAAGGTGTATACACCGCTCCTACAGCGCCTCAAAGATGCTGCTAGCAGGACTTTTATTTTAGCGTCCTGCCAGCGCACCGCTCCAGTGTGAAAGCCCTCGAGTTTCTCAATTCATTCCAGTGTGAAATACCTTTTAGGGTGCTTTGCAGGTGCTATTTTTAGCGATAAAGCGCCTACAAAACGCCTCTGTGTGAAAGGGATCTAACCGGGAAAAAAAACAACGAGACAAAACTAAACCAACATCCACACAATACCACAATATATATTACACTAGTAATAAAAATTGCCAATAAAACCAACATAAATGCACAAAAAAGTACACTATAGCAGCAGACTTCATTTTATAATGGAACAAGAACATAAAATGGCCAAATCATCTAATACCATTCGTTCTTTCCCCAACCTGCAGGAAGGGGGATAAGTAAGGCACATGTAGGATGGAGAGAGTCCCTCAAATGTCTGAGGCAGCATTTCCTGCGGTAAAAGGCCAACATTTTTTGCCCCAGAAGAACCCTTAAGTTTCATCCAAAATTAACTAAATTAACACTGCATACACAACATACTGGCCCCAATAAGGCCCCTTTCACACTGGGGGCGTACGTGGTAAAGCAGCGCTATTTTTAGCGCCGCTTTACCATCATTTTCACAGCGCTATTCGCCCGCAAAGTGCCACTGCCTATTGATTCCAAGCACAATATCTCCCCGTTTTTTGAGCTGATCGGCTGCTACTCTAACAGGGGGGGGGGGTTGTGCTGATCGATTATCAGCACAGCCCCCTCGAGGATGCCCACTAGACCACCAGGGATCCAAAACACAGGTATGCCACCCTAGACCACCAGAGATGACAATGACACAAATAATAGATGCCAATCAGTGCCCGCAATGGATGCCAATCAGTGCCCACAATGGGCATCACTGATTGGCAGGCATTGTTTGGCACTGATTGGCATCCATTAGTGCAACACATACAATAGTGCCACCTATCAGTGCCCATCTATGCCCATCCGTGCCACCCATCAGTGCCCATCCTTGCTGTCTATCCGTGCCCCCCATCCGTGCCACCTATCTGTGCCCATCCGAGCCGCCCATCAGTGCCCATCCGTGCTGCCCATCCGTGCCCATTCCTGCCGCCCATCAGTGCCCATCTGTGCCGCCCATCAGTGCCCATCCATGCCACCACATCAGTGCCACCTCATTGGTGCCCATCAGTGCTGCCTTATCAGTGCCCGTCAGTGCGGTACCATCAGTGAAGGAGAAAACGTACTCATTTACAATGTTTTTTTTTTTAAATTTTCGGTAATTTTTTTTTTTTTTTGCAGAAAATAAAAATCCCAGAGGTGATCAAATACCACCAAAAGAAAGCTATTTGTGGGAACAAAATGATAAAAATTCAGCTTGGTTACAGTGTAGCACGACCGCGCAATTGTCATTCAAAGTGCAACAGCGCTGAAAGCTAAAAATTGGTCTGGGCGGGAAGGTGTACAAGTGCCCGGTATGGAAGTGGTTAAAAATGTAACTAAATCCATTAGATTTTAGTTGACTAAAATGTACTGGGGATTTTAGTCGACTAAAACAAAAACAATTCAGATGACTAAAACATGACTAAAACTAAAACGGTATTTTAGTCAAAAGACTTATAACTAAAACTAAATCTAAATTTGATGTCAAAATTAACACTGTGTGTAGGTTACTTTTCACGCATACATGTTTCAAAAAGACAATAAAATATACCTATTTTTTTGTGGTTTATGTTTATTTGGTGCGGGGGCTTCAGGGAGGTTGGGGATCACAGGTATATATAGAGAAAAATACATGCGTGTCCCTAACTTGTATCCACAAGAGAAATCCTTATTTCAGGTCACACCACACTCAAGTTCTACACAATGTAGACTATTCCAATAATTTAACATAAACACATTTTTCTGCCAACTCAGTAAATGATTAAAAATAGATGTACCAGGCACTATTTATATCATTACTGATGGCCAATTAATAAAAGGTGTATCCGGGGTGACTATAAATATCATTAAGTGGTGCTTGGAAAAACTGGTTATTCCTCATTACAGAACACACACCTGAGGTGACAGTAGTAGTGAATATACTACAACAGACAACCTTCTCAGACAACCTTCTCATGATTTAGCGCTAGAACACAATAGTGAGATATAATTCAAAAATTATAATTAAAAAAAATTTTTTTAAAAGATGAAACCCCAAGAATCTAAGGGTGAAAATAGATGACATCCATTGTCATCCGTGTCTCTATTGGAACGCATTGATGTCTGTTTTTCAGAGGGATAAATAACTGACAAACAGTCCGTATGTGTGAAAGGGTCTAATACTTTAGTATGGAGGGTTCCACAGACACAAACATACAATCTAATAAAGCAGATACAGGACAATGCTGGGATCTGTAGTCACCCAACGTCTGTCAGGCTGCAGTTGGCTATAAACACGAGCTACAACTGTACAAAGTAAACAGAATAAACGAAGCATTTCTAGCACAATGTTGGGGAATTCCTAGACTGACATTTGTCTATACAGAGTAATATACCCTGTCCTCTCCACAGTGCTGAATGTAGCTCTCGGCCCTCATTTATGAGACAATCTGCTCAGGAGGAACCTAAATCTTCCTACCACGATTCCCAGCATCTTCCCACCACCACGATTCCCGGCATCTTCCCACCACCACGATTCCCGGCATCTTCCCACCACCACGATTCCCGGCATCTTCCCACCACCACGATTCCCGGCATCTTCCCACCACCACGATTCCCGGCATCTTCCCACCACCACGATTCCCGGCATCTTCCCACCACCACGATTCCCGGCATCTTCCCACCACCACGATTCCCGGCATCTTCCCACCACCACGATTCCCGGCATCTTCCCACCACCACGATTCCCGGCATCTTCCCACCACCACGATTCCCGGCATCTTCCCACCACCACGATTCCCGGCATCTTCCCACCACCACGATTCCCGGCATCTTCCCACCACCACGATTCCCGGCATCTTCCCACCACCACAATCCCCGGCATCTTCCCACCACCACAATCCCCAGCATCTTCCCACCACCACAATCCCCAGCATCTTTCCCACCACCACAATCCCCAGCATCTTCCCACCACCACAATCCCCAGCATCTTCCCACCACCACAATCCCCAGCATCTTCCCACCACCACAATCCCCAGCATCTTCCCACCACCACAATCCCCAGCATCTTCCCACCACCACGATCCCCAGCATCTTCCCACCACCACGATCCCCAGCATCTTCCCACCACCACGATCCCCAGCATCTTCCTCCCCTGATCCCACCTTCTTCCTCCCCTGATCCCACCCTCTTCCTCCCCTGATCCCACCCTCTTCCTCCCCTGATCTCAGCATCTTCCTCCCCTGATCTCAGCATCTTCCTCCCCTGATCTCAGCATCTTCCTCCCCTGATCTCAGCATCTTCCTCCCCTGATCCCAGCATCTTCCTCCCCTGATCCCACCATCTTCCTCCCCTGATCCCACCATCTTCCTCCCCTGATCCCACCATCTTCCTCCCCTGATCCCACCATCTTCCTCCCCTGATCCCACCATCTTCCTCCCCTGATCCCACCATCTTCCTCCCCTGATCCCACCATCTTCCTCCCCTGATCCCACCATCTTCCTCCCCTGATCCCACCATCTTCCTCCCCTGATCCCACCATCTTCCTCCCCTGATCCCACCATCTTCCTACCTCAGAATCATCCTACCATGATCCCATATTGCACAGATAGAAAGTGACAAAGGTAGCTGAGAAAATCTGAGCGGCCTATTCACATACCTTGTAATTTTGCCTTTAAAATGGACAAAAGGACAACATCTTTGAGGCTGGCTTTACACCAATTCGAATTTGATGAGGGTCTCCCATGTCAGGAGATTGTGACCTGCTCTCTATGGAGCAGCTCCAGTATGAATGGCACAGGAGTCCTGTGCGGCTTTTGGTCCGTTTCAGGTCCAAACTCAGCCCAAAATTCGGGCTGAAATCAGACCTGAAATGGTGAATGGGGAGGCACGAGACACCCGCTGTGATCCACTGCGACCTCTAGTGTGAACCCAGCTTTAAGGCTAGATTTGCATCTACGCATTTTGCTTTTAAGTTTTATTGTAGTGTTTTTTGCTGTGCGTTCTGTTTTTTGCAGTGATTTGCATTTTTTATTTTTTTTATGGAAAGTTTGTTGTTGGGCAGATTTAAAAATGCAAATCATGGCAAAAACGCTGTAAAAAAAAAAAATGCACTACAGTAAAACCTTGGTTTGAGAGCATTTTGCAAGACAAGCTAAATTTTTTAATACATTTTGACTTGATATATACAAGTAGAGTCATGTTACAACTGAGTATAAAAGAGCAGAGAGGCGCATCTAAGTGTAGCAATATGATTACATTTAACCACTTTCCGCCCGGTCAATAGCATATTGACATCCGGGAAGTGGTTGTGTTATCCTGACTGGACATCTATTGACATCCAGCAGGATAACATGACGGTGCGCACCCGCCCCGATCGCAAGTGCGGCATGTCAGTCTGACACCCCGCATCTCTGATCGTGATAAGAAGCCTCTGTTTCAACACCAATCAGTTTCTTTTTCCAAACCATCACTGTCCTGTAATGGCTCTGTGGCTCTGTACAGCAGAGGCAGGAAACATGCAAAAACGAAACTAGAAACTACAGGCACATTATATGATTGATTTTTTATCTATTTTTAATCGTTTTTAAAAGGAATTAACTATTATGTCTCTATACCCTGTAAACAGTCATTTCAGCAAAACATTTTTTTTTATTTACAACTCCTTTAAGTTTTCACAGATGATAAAAATTATTTATCAAGAAGGACTTGGCATCAAAGCTGAATTTCTGCTGGCTCTTTGCAAGATCCAAGATGATCAGACCTGACAAAGGTAATAGTTATTCTGTAGGAGGAGGAAGTGGCATAAATGACAGAACACATGTGACAAATCCAGAACCACACAGTCACCTTCTTTGTTCTGCAGGCTAAATGAAAGATTATTTGCTCTGCAAGCAGGAAGTGCTGAATAAGTCCGCCAACGTGGGAACAGAAAAACTAAAAGTTTTTAAAGTTTTTAAAGTTGTTGTAAACCCTGTACAACCACTTATTGCTACAGGTGAGCCTATAAGAAGGCTCACCTGTAGCTACCCCGGATATCTCCTAAACATGTACGGTTTAGAAGATATTCATTGTACCTGCATGTGCCGTCGCTTCAGTGAGTGTGCCGTTATCGTCGGCTCCCGCGTGTATGCGTGGAAGTGACGTCATTGCGGCTCCAACCAATTACCGCACCGGATCCGCGATACCAGGAAGTAACTCCAGAAGCGATGTCGCCAGCCTGAGGGGGGTACGAGGACCGATGCGGAGGCTTCGATGTAATACTAGCTCATTAGGCCTTTGTCTTGCAGGTTTTTTTTTTTACAACCACTTTAAAGAAAGAAAAAAAAAAAAGAAACATCCTGTTCCCTTAACCACTTCAATACCGGGCCTATTCTGGCACTTCTCTCCTACATGTACAAATCATCATTCTTTTGCTAGAAAATTACTCAGACATTTTTTTGGGGGCCAATTTGTTGTTGGGCAGATTACAAAACACAAATTGCAGCAAAAACACATTACATGCTTTCCTGCAGCTTCTCCGTTGAAGTATATTGAACCAAAAAAGACAAAATATCACCGTTTTGCGTTAAAAAGTCCTTGCCCTTTCCATAGGAAAACATGTAAATGAACTGTAGTGTGTTTCTGCAAAAAGCACCAAAACACAGAGGTGTGACCCCGGCCTGAGATGTTTAGTAACATAATGGGGGTTAAAAAAAATAAGTACAAAAAGAGCAAATAATCGCTACTGTAAGGGGTTAATTTTTTTTACTGTGGGACAGTAAAAATAATATTTACACAATATTTACACAATAATATTTACACAGTAGCGTTTTTTTTATTTTTTTGTACTATAAAAGGGCTAATTTTAGTTTTTTAACCCCAATATGTTACTGGCCGATTAATCGATTATGAAATATATATTTTAGCAGACACCCTAGGGAATAAAATGACGGTCATTGCAACTTTTTATCTTGCACGATATTTGCGCAATAATTTTTCAAACGTCTTTTTTTTTTTTTTAAAGGGTTTCATGAATAAAAATAAATAAATAAAACAGTAAAGTTAGCCCAATTTTTTTGTAAAATATGAAATACGATGTTACGCCGAGTAAATAGATACCCAGCATGTCACGCTGATTGCGCACACTCATGGAATGGTGCCAAACTTCGGTACTTAAAAATCTCCATAGGCGACGCTTTGAAAATGTTTACATGTTACCAGTTTAGAGTTACAGATGAGGTCTAGTGCTTGCTGCGATACCTCACATATGTGGTTTGAACGGAGTGCACGATCGCTTCTGAGCGTAAACTACCGGGGACAGGGGCGTTTTAAAATAGTTTTTTATCATTATTTATTTTTTTGATCACTTGGTGTGCGACAGTTAGACCTCTTTCACATTGAGGCGTGGAGCCGCGGTGACGGTATAGCCGCGCTATTTGTAGCGCGGCTATACTGTCGTATTTACCGCGATATTCGGGCGCTAGCGGTGAGGTTTTAACCCCCGCTAGCGGCCGAAAAAGAGTTAATACCGCCCGCAACGGAAGGCGCGGTATAGGAGCGGTGAACACACCGCTCCTATACTGCGGTAAAGATGCGGCTATCAGGAATTTTGGAGCGCTCCTGCTAGTGCACCGCTTCAATGTGAAAGCCTTCGGGCTTTCACATTGAACACTACAGGGCAGGTTTTTTCATGCGGTATAGCAGCGCTATTTTTAGCGCTGTACCGCATGAAAAACGCCTCAATGTGAAAGGGGCCTTACTCTTTATAGACGGGTGTGGGGTCAATAAGACCCCACATCTCTCCTCCAGGCTGGAAAGCATGAGCTCAGGAAAAATAAATCACTGATCGCATGCTTACTAGCCGCAATCGCGGCTTTGTTTACTTCCGGGAACCCGGGCGTGAAGTCATAACGTCGCGCCCGGGCCTCCGACAGTCATAGAGATAACTGGTGACCATCTGGTCACCGGACATCTCTATGCTCGTCATCCTGCACCAGACTAATCTTTCTCTGGGCCCCGATGGCACGGGAGAGCCCAGAGAAGCACCGGATGGCGGCCCGTCGCCTATAAGAACGTTTAAGTGGCAGAACGGCCACTATGACCGTTCTCATCGTGCACAGAATCGCCGCCATGAAAGAATGATACCGCTAGCTGCAGGCATAATTCAGATAGCCCCCCACAAAGACAAGGACGTCATATTACGCCCCCCAAGATGGGAGATCGCATCTGTGGACGTCATATGACTCTAGCTGGGTAAAGAAGTGGTTGTTAAAGCGGAGTTCCTACTAAAATAAAAATATTAAAGGTCGGCAGCTACAAATACTGCAGCTGCTGACTTTTATTAAATTGGACACTCACACCTGTCGCAGGGTTCAGTGATGCGGGCGTACGAAGCCTTGCTCTTCTCCCCCCTCCTCTCTGCGGCACAGGCATCACTACTGTGTGCGCCCGTCTGTGACTTCACAGCCGTGCACGCACGAGCCGAACAATCATCTGTGACGTGTCCCAGATGATTGCCAAGGGGGAGAGGTGACCTTCCTTCCGGCGCCGCAGTGCCCAGCGAGAAAGTGGGAGCTGAAACCCTCTAAAAAGAGGGTTTCCGCTCCCCTCCCAAAAAAAAAATTACATGCCAAATGTGGCATGTCAGGGGGTCACCTTCCCTTAAAGTGGAAGTTCCATTTTTGGGTACAACTATGCTTTAACCCACTTACATAACTTTCCATAAGCCCCTCTCTGTGCGTTTTATTTTTACCAAAAAACTTGTTTACCTCGATCCCTGTGATCACATCACTCTGCGGGCCGAGATTCCCCCGCTGCCGTCAGCCAAGGTGCGAGAAAGAGATGATAGAGAGAGCCAGGCCGTCGCGGGGCATTTTTTTTAAAAAAGCACACAGACAGGAGCACCGTCTCTTTTATAACGTTTAAAAGGTTATGAGAGCAGCAGGAGCGAAGTGGGCTGGCACTGACACAGGGGCGAGCAGGCAGAAAGGTGGGGGGGGGGGGGAAGAGGAGCGCATAGGACAGCACGTGATGGAGGCACGTAAACTGACCACGGTGTCGGGGCTCAGCAGCCATCATACACCGTGGTCAGTTTACAGGGGAGAGGGTAAAGCCAGATATTAAAGGGTGCCAAATGACACAGGACAAGCACTGTGCTATAAAAAATGCTTTAAAAAGGAGCAGGATCTCTTTTTTTTTGGGGGGGGGGGGGTTAACAAATTTCTTTAAAAGCATGTCACAGTGATTTTTTTAATCATAAATATGTAGAATACATATCAGTCTAAACTAAGCAAGAAATTCGCTTTTTTTTTTATATTTTTGGGGGGATATTTTTTATAGCAAAAAAAGAAAAAAAAAGTTTTATTATTTACATTTTTTTATTTTAATTAAATCGGCAGAGGTGATCAAATACCACCAAAAGAAAGACCTATTTGTGGGGGGGCGACATCATTTTTGGGTACAGCGTACGCAATTTTCAGTAAAAGTGAGGCAGTGCCAAATCACAAAAAATGGCACGGTCAGGAAGGGGGTAAATTCTGAAGTGGTTAAGCCCACTTACTGTGTCAAAGTACCCCATTATCGGTGGGTCCTACGCTACTCATAAGCCTGGTACACACGAATGGATTTCCTGTGGAAAAAGCATAGGACTTTTGTCTGAAGGGCATTGGCCAGGAGTTTGTATTGCATACAAACGGCAAAGAATTGTCGGCCACAAAACGTGTTTTTTCAGCTCTTTAACGCCACCCTTTGGGAAACTTCTGCTAATGTTGCGTTATGGTGAGCATTGCTTCTGAGCATGCGTGCTTGTACGTTGGCATTTTGTCCGACCGACTTGTGTACACACAATCGGATAATCCGACAAAACACATTTGTTGGCGGAAAATTTTAACCACTTAAGGACCGCCCACTGTATATATATACACGTCTACAGAATAGCACGCCTGGGCAGATGAACGTACCAGCACGTCCTGTACATCTACCCAGCCGTGGGTCGCGACCCAGTCCGAAGCTGTGGGACCCGCGGACCCGATTGCCGCTGGGCTCCCGCGATCGGTCCCCGGGAACTGAAGAACGGGGAGAGCCGCGTGTAAACACGGCTTCACTGTGGCGGCTGCATCGATCGTGTGTTCCCTTTATAGGGAGACACAATCGATGACATCACTCCTACAGCCACACCCCCCTACAGTTGTAAACACACACTAGGTGAAACATAACTCCTTCAGCGCCCCCTGTGGTTAACTCCCAAACTGCAATTGTCATTTTCACAATCAACAATGCATTTTAAATGCATTTTTTGCTGTGAAAATGACAATGGTCCCAAAAATGTGTCAAAATTGTCCGAAGTGTCCACCATAATGTCGCAGTCACGAAAAAAAAAAAAAACGCTGATCGCCGCTATTAGTAGTAAAAAATATATATATATATATTTATAAAAATGCAACAAAACTATTCCCTATTTTGTAAACGCTATAAATTTTGCGCAAACCAACCAACAAACGCTTATTGCGATTTTTTTTACCAAAAATATGTAGAAGAATACGTATAGGCCTAAACTGAGGAAAAAAAATGTTTATATATTTTTGGGGGATATTTATTATAGAAAAAATATTGCATTTTTTTCCAAAACTGTCGCTCTATTTTTGTTTATAGCGCGAAAAATAAAAACCGCAGAGGTGATCAAATACCACCAAAAGAAAGCTCTATTTGTGGGAAAAAAAGGACGTCAATTTTGTTTGGGAGCCATGTCGCACGACCGCGCAATTGTCCGTTAAAGCGAAGCAGTGACGAATCGCAAAACCTGGCCTGGGCCTTTAGCTGCCTAAAGGTCCAGGGCTTAAGTGGTTAAAGCATGCTATCCAACATTTGTTGGCGGAAAATCCAACAACAATTGTCCGATGGAGCGTACAAACGGTCGGATTTTACGACAACATCCTGTCATCACACAATTCCAGTCGGAAAATCTGATCCTGTGTATGAGGCTATAGAATGAAAGATCCTGCTTCTCTGAATTATGGGAGAAATAAAGGACTTCTCCCCATATCACAGGTGGACACTAATAAGAGGCAATGGCAGGGGTGCTCCATCCCAAGGGATCTGGATAGACAAACAAATAATATGGATAGCATAGGACCCACTAATAATGAAGTACTTTGGCGCAGGGGGTGGGCTTACCAAATCTCAACATTTAAAAAAAATATGGAGGTGTTTTAAAAAGCCTTGCAAGAGTTAAATGTCATTTTTGTATGTGTGCGCTGTAATATTTTGTTATGTCTGTATGGTCTTATGGCTGCACCATCTTTAATGCATTTTATAGGGTGTGCCCTCCAAGTATTTGTTTGTCTATTGTACGGATCCTGACCAGATCCCTTAGGATGGAGGGCCCCATCCCCCCTGCCATTACCTATTATTACTGTGCACCTGTGACATAGGGAGAAGTCCTTTATTGCTCCCATATAGAGAGTGTATTTCTCCCATGGCTCAGAGAAGCAGGATCTTTCATCCTATGGATAGCATAGGACACACTAATCTTGGGGTACTTTGACGCAGTAGGCAGGCTTGAGCATCGTATAGCCATATGGCGTTGTTGTTGGCGTTTTAAATAGCCTTGCAAGAGTTAAATGTCATTTTTCTATGTGAACACTGTAATAATTTTCTCTGTCTCAGCCGCCCTCCCCCCACCGCTATTATTATAAATAAAATATCACAAATGGTCACTGCCGGCCCCTCTATTATAGCTAGGCATACCACACCGTCTTTTATAAAAACAAGTCATGTAAATACCTTTTTAGAGCTATCTTCGGGCCGGTCACGTGACTCGCAGCCACCCCACACCTCCGATCCAGGGCTTCTGAGGGAGGGGCTGAGTGGTCACATGACCTCCCCGGCTGATGTCAGAGGGAGATTTCGGCCCCTCCTGCAGTAGCCCTGAATAAGAGGTGTAGAGTGGCTGCGAGTCACGTGACCGGCCTGAAGATACCTCTTAAAAAAAAAAAAAAGAAAGTGTATTTACATGCCTCATTTTAACCACCTCAATACCGGGCCTATTCTGGCACTTCTCTCCTACATGTATAAATCATCATTCTTTTGCTAGAAAATTACTCAAGACCCCCAAACGTTATATATTTTTTTTTAGCAGACACCCTAGGGAATAAAATGGCGGTCATTGCAACTTTTTATCTTGCGCGGTATTTGCGCAGTAATTTTTCTAACGCCTTTTTTTGGGGGGGGTAAAACTGTTTTATTTAAAAAAAAATAACAAAACAGTAAAGTTAGCCCAATTTTTTATATTTTGTATAACGTGATAGATGATGTTACGCTGAGTAAATAGATACCCAACATGTCACGCTTTAAAGTTGCGCACACTCATTGAATGGTGTCAAACTTTGTTACTGTAATCTCCATAGGCGACGCTTTGAAAGATTTTTACAGGTTACCAGTTTACAGTTACGGGGGGTCTTGTTGCACGCGCTCTAACGCACGTGGCGATACCTCACATGTGTGGTTTGAACAGCGTTTAACTATGTGGGCAGGACTTACGTATGCGTTCACTTCTGAGCGTGAGCTACCGGGACGTTTAAAAAAAAAAAAAAAAAAAAAAAAAAGGTTTATTTTTACACTTTTTTTTACATTTTAATTCTACAAGGAATGTAAACATCCCTTGTAATAAAAATGGTGTGTGACGGGTCCTCTTTATGGAGAGATGGGGGGGGGGGTCAATAAAACCCCACATCTCTCCTGCAGGCTGGAAAGCATGAAATCGTGAACAATTTTTTTTTACCTATCTCATGTTTACTAGCCGCAATTGCGGCTTTGTTTGCTTCCGGGTACCCGGCGTGACATCACACCGCGCCCGGGCCTCCGACGGTCATAGAGATGACTGGTGACCATCTGGTCACCAGTCATCTCTATCCTTCCCATCAGGTGCCGGACAATTCTTCCTCCGGGCCCCTGAAGGCACAGGAGAGCCCGGAGAAGCACCGGATGGCGGCGAGAGGGGGTGGATGTCCCCTCCCATCACCTATAAGAACGATCAAGCGGCGGAACTGCCGCTATGATCATTCTTATCGTGCACAGAATCGCCGGCACGAAAGAATGATATCTGAATGATGCCTCTAGCTGCACCCATCATTCAGATATCACCACACAAAGCCCAGGACGTTATATGACGTCCCCCCCCGGGATGGGAGATCCCATCTGTGGATGTCATATTACAATGGGCTGGTAATGAAGTGGTTAAAAAGGGTTTTACTTCCTCTTTGTTTCCCTGCAAAGGTAAAGCATAATCGGCTACTATGCATCACATAGTAGCCCATTATGTGACACTTACCTGCAAGAGAAGCCTGCGATGTCCCCGTCTTCCTCGCTGGCAGCGACTGTCCATTCTTCACCCCTCTTCCTTTCCGGGGGCCGTGAACTCCGGCTCTGTGACTGGCCGCAGTCGCGTGCCGTCACTCCCGCGCATTCGTGCAGGTACCGCATGACCCCAGCTTGAAACGGCACAGTGTGCCCTTTCAAGTCGGCGCATGCGCAGAAGAGGCCTTCGTTCGGGGACATTGCAGATATCTCCTAAACCGAGGTTTAGGAGATATTTCAAGCACCTACAGGTAAGGCTTAGTCTAGACTTACCTGTAGGTGAAAGTTGTCCACTTTAAAGTTAATGTTATAAACCCAGGACTCTGTATTCACTATTTCTGATCTCCCACAGGACACAGACCATGGAAATGCAATTATTTTAGTAAATATATACTGCTAAATACCTTTTCTCATCAGCAGTATATAGCAGTCTTGTAACTTCTATCAGTGTCTGGTTAAAGCTTGTAGGAGGAGTTTACATTCTGCACCAAATGACCTATTAGGATGCAGGACCCCCGAACCTGTCTGGACAGTGCTGATTGGCCCTGTGCTAATCACATGCACTCTGCCAAGAAAAAAAAAAAACTCTCTAGCAATATACACCATACTGGGCATGTGTAGCCTGTCCCCTGGCACTGTATTACCAGAAAAAGAAGGATTAGGGACAGTGGAAGAAGGGGAGGATAACGAGAGACAGGATCAAACAGCCTTTTTACACAATGCAGAGGATTAACCCCTTAGGCTCCACAGTGAGTATAACAAGCATGCTTCACTGCATATAGAGACTGATTTTACCTAAAGCCAAGGCCTCATTCCCGCTGGTAATGATATACGCAAATAGTTACAGTTCACTTTTCTTCCACATTAAATAAACCAAAACGCACAAGGTAGGCGTCAGTGTGTACTGTGAGGAGGGAGGTAGGTGACAGTGAGGAGGTAAGTGTCAGTGTGTACAGTGAGGAGGGAGGTAGGTGTCAGTGTGTACAGTGAGGAGGGAGGTAGGTGTCAGTGTGTACAGTGAGGAGGGAGGTAGGTGTCAGTGTGTACAGTGAGGAGGAGGCAGGTGTCAGTGTGTACAGTGAGGAGGAGGCAGGTGTCAGTGTGTACAGTGAGGAGGAGGCAGGTGTCAGTGTGTACAGTGAGGAGGAGGCAGGTGTCAGTGTGTACAGTGAGGAGGAGGCAGGTGTCAGTGTGTACAGTGAGGAGGTGTCAGTGTGTACAGTGAGGAGGGAGGGAGGGAGGTAGGTGGCAGTGTGTACAGTGAGGAGGGAGGTAGGTGTCAGTGAGGAGGGAGGTGTACAGTGAGGAGGGAGGGAGGTGTCAGTGTATACAGTGAGGAGGGAGGGAGGTGTCAGTGTGTACAGTGAGGAGGAGGTAGGTGTCAGTGTGTACAGTGAGAGGAGGTAGGTGTCAGTGTGTACAGTGAGGAGGGAGGTAGGTGTCAGTGTGTACAGTGAGAGGAGGTAGGTGTCAGTGTATACAGTGAGGAGGGAGGTAGGTGTCAGTGTGTACAGTGAGGAGGGAGGTAGGTGTCAGTGTGTACAGTGAGGAGGGAGGGTAGGTGTCAGTGTGTACAGTGAGGAGGAGGGTAGGTGTCAGTGAGGAGGAGGGTAGGTGTCAGTGAGGAGGAGGTAGGTGTCAGTGTGTACAGTGAGGAGGGAGGTAGGTGTCAGTGTGTACAGTGAGGAGGGAGGTAGGTGTCAGTGTGTACAGTGAGGAGGGAGGTAGGTGTCAGTGTGTACAGTGAGGAGGGAGGTAGGTGTCAGTGTGTACAGTGAGGAGGGAGGTAGGTGTCAGTGTGTACAGTGAGGAGGGAGGTAGGTGTCAGTGTGTACAGTGAGGAGGGAGGTAGGTGTCAGTGTGTACAGTGAGGAGGGAGGTAGGTGTCAGTGTGTACAGTGAGGAGGGAGGTAGGTGTCAGTGTGTACAGTGAGGAGGGAGGTAGGTGTCAGTGTGTACAGTGAGGAGGGAGGTAGGTGTCAGTGTGTACAGTGAGGAGGGAGGTAGGTGTCAGTGTGTACAGTGAGGAGGGAGGTAGGTGTCAGCGTGTACAGTGAGGAGGGAGGTAGGTGTCAGTGTGTAAAGTGAGGAGGGAGGTAGGTGTCAGTGTGTACAGTGAGGAGGGAGGTGTCAGTGTGTACAGTGAGGAGGGAGGTAAATGTCAGTGTGTACAGTGAGGAGGTAGGTAGGTGTCAGTGTATACAGTGAGGAGAAGGGTAGGTGTCAGTGTATACAGTGAGGAGAAGGGTAGGTGTCAGTGTGTACAGTGAGGAGGGAGGTGTCAGTGTGTACAGTGAGGAGAAGGGTAGGTGTCAGTGTATACAGTGAGGAGGAGGTAGGTGTCAGTGTATACAGTGAGGAGGAGGTAGGTGTCAGTGTGTACAGTGAGGAGGAGGTAGGTGTCAGTGTATACAGTGAGGAGGAGGTAGGTGTCAGTGTGTACAGTGAGGAGGGAGGTGTCAGTGTGTACAGTGAGGAGGGAGGTGTCAGTGTGTACAGTGAGGAGGGAGGTGTCAGTGTGTACAGTGAGGAGAAGGGTAGGTGTCAGTGTATACAGTGAGGCGGAGGTAGGTGTCAGTGTATACAGTGAGGAGGAGGTAAGTGTCAGTGTGTACAGTGAGGAGGGAGGTAGGTGTCAGTGTATACAGTGAGGAGGAGGTAGGTGTCAGTGTGTACAGTGAGGAGGGGGTAGGTGTCAGTGTATACAGTGAGGAGGGAGGTAGGTGTCAGTGTATACAGTGAGGAGGGGGTAGGTGTCAGTGTGTACAGTGAGGAGGAGGTAGGTGTCAGTGTGTACAGTGAGGAGGTAGGTGTCAGTGTGTACAGTGAGGAGGAGGTAGGTGTCAGTGTGTACAGTGAGGAGGGAGGTGTCAGTGTGTACAGTGAGGAGGGAGGTGTCAGTGTGTACAGTGAGGAGGAGGTAGGTGTCAGTGTGTACAGTGAGGAGGGAGGTAGGTGTCAGTGTGTACAGTGAGGAGGGAGGTAGGTGTCAGTG
Organism: Rana temporaria; assembly: GCF_905171775.1. NCBI lineage: Eukaryota > Metazoa > Chordata > Amphibia > Anura > Ranidae > Rana > Rana temporaria. The sequence goes on along the minus strand of NC_053489.1, from coordinate 36,649,615 downwards.
TGTACAGTGAGGGAGGTAGGGGTCAGTGTATACAGTGAGGAGGGAGGTAGGTGTCAGTGTGTACAGTGAGGAGGAGGGTATGTGTCAGTGTGTACAGTGAGGAGGAGGTAGGTGTCAGTGTGTACAGTGAGGAGGAGGGTAGGTGTCAGTGTTTACAGTGAGGAGGAGGAGGTAGGTGTCAGTGTGTACAGTGAGGAGGGAGGTAGGTGTCAGTGTATACAGTGAGGAGGGAGGTAGGTGTCAGTGTGTACAGTGAGGAGGGAGGTAGGTGTCAGTGTGTACAGTGAGGAGGGAGGTAGGTGTCAGCGTGTACAGTGAGGAGGTAGGTGTCAGTATACAGCGAGGAGGGAGGTAGGTGTCAGTGTGTACAGTGAGGAGGAGGTAGGTGTCAGTGTGTACAGTGAGGAGGGAGGTAGGTGTCAGTATACAGCGAGGAGGGAGGTAGGTGTCAGTGTGTACAGTGAGGAGGAGGTAGGTGTCAGTGTGTACAGTGAGGAGGAGGTAGGTGTCGGTGTATACAGTGAGGAGGTAGGTGTCAGTGAGTACAGTGAGGAGGAGGTAGGTGTCAGTGTGTACAGTGAGGAGGGAGGTAGGTGTCAGTGTGTACAGTGAGGAGGTAGGTGTCAGTATACAGTAAGGGAGGTAAGTAGGTAGGTGTCAGTGTGTACAGTGAGGAGGTAGGTGTCAGTGTGTACAGTGAGGAGGGGGTAGGTGTCAGTGTATACAGTGAGGAGGGAGGTAGGTGTCAGTGTGTACAGTGAGGTAGGTGTCAGTGTGTACAGTGAGGAGGGGGTAGGTGTCAGTGTATACAGTGAGGAGGGAGGTAGGTGTCAGTGTGTACAGTGAGGAGGAGGTAGGTGTCAGTGTGTACAGTGAGGAGGAGGTAGGTGTCGGTGTATACAGTAAGGAGGTAGGTGTCAGTGAGTACAGTGAGGAGGAGGTAGGTGTCAGTGTGTACAGTGAGGAGGAGGTAGGTGTCAGTGTGTACAGTGAAGAGGAGGTAGGTGTCAGTATACAGTAAGGGAGGTAAGTAGGTAGGTGTCAGTGTGTACAGTGAGGAGGTAGGTGTCAGTGTGTACAGTGAGGACGAGGTAGGTGTCAGTGTGTACAGTGAGGAGGGAGGTAGGTGTCAGTGTGTACAGTGAGGAGGGAGGTAGGTGTCAGTGTGTACAGTGAGGAGGGAGGTAGGTGTCAGTGTGTACAGTGAGGAGGGAGGTAGGTGTCAGTGTGTACAGTGAGGAGGGAGGTAGGTGTCAGTGTGTACAGTGAGGAGGGAGGTAGGTGTCAGCGTGTACAGTGAGGAGGTAGGTGTCAGTATACAGCGAGGAGGGAGGTAGGTGTCAGTGTGTACAGTGAGGAGGAGGTAGGTGTCAGTGTGTACAGTGAGGAGGGAGGTAGGTGTCAGTATACAGCGAGGAGGGAGGTAGGTGTCAGTGTGTACAGTGAGGAGGAGGTAGGTGTCAGTGTGTACAGTGAGGAGGTAGGTGTCGGTGTATACAGTGAGGAGGTAGGTGTCAGTGAGTACAGTGAGGAGGAGGTAGGTGTCAGTGTGTACAGTGAGGAGGGAGGTAGGTGTCAGTGTGTACAGTGAGGAGGTAGGTGTCAGTATACAGTAAGGGAGGTAAGTAGGTAGGTGTCAGTGTGTACAGTGAGGAGGTAGGTGTCAGTGTGTACAGTGAGGAGGGGGTAGGTGTCAGTGTGTACAGTGAGGAGGGAGGTGTCAGTGTGTACAGTGAGGAGGGGGTAGGTGTCAGTGTATACAGTGAGGAGGGAGGTAGGTGTCAGTGTGTACAGTGAGGAGGAGGTAGGTGTCAGTGTGTACAGTGAGGAGGAGGTAGGTGTCGGTGTATACAGTGAGGAGGTAGGTGTCAGTGAGTACAGTGAGGAGGAGGTAGGTGTCAGTGTGTACAGTGAGGAGGAGGTAGGTGTCAGTGTGTACAGTGAAGAGGAGGTAGGTGTCAGTATACAGTAAGGGAGGTAAGTAGGTAGGTGTCAGTGTGTACAGTGAGGAGGTAGGTGTCAGTGTGTACAGTGAGGACGAGGTAGGTGTCAGTGTGTACAGTGAGGAGGAGGTAGGGGTCAGTGTGTACAGTGAGGAGGTAGGTGTCAGTGTGTAGAGTGAGGAGGGAGGGAGGTGTCAGTGTGTACAGTGAGGACGAGGTAGGTGTCAGTGTGTACAGTGAGGAGGAGGTAGGGGTCAGTGTGTACAGTGAGGAGGTAGGTGTCAGTGTGTAGAGTGAGGAGGGAGGGAGGTGTCAGTGTGTACAGTGAGGAGGGAGGTAGGTGTCAGTGTGTACAGTGAGGAGGAGGTAGGTGTCAGTGTGTACAGTGAGGAGGGAGGTAGGTGTCAGTGTGTACAGTGAGGAGGAGGTAGGTGTCAGTGTGTACAGTGAGGAGGTAGGTGTCGGTGTATACAGTGAGGAGGTAGGTGTCAGTGAGTACAGTGAGGAGGAGGTAGGTGTCAGTGTGTACAGTGAGGAGGGAGGTAGGTGTCAGTGTGTACAGTGAGGAGGAGGTAGGTGTCAGTGTGTACAGTGAGGAGGTAGGTGTCGGTGTATACAGTGAGGAGGTAGGTGTCAGTGTGTAGAGTGAGGAGGGAGGGAGGTGTCAGTGTGTACACAGTGAGGAGGAGGTAGGTGTCAGTGTGTACAGTGAGGAGGGAGGTAGATGTCAGTATACAGTAAGGGAGGTAAGTAGGTAGGTGGGTACCACTCACCGTCTCTCCCGCTCTCTCTCCTCTTACTGGATCACAGCCGCCATGACTCCACGTCGCTGCAGACAGCTGCGTCACCCCAGTCACGTGACACCTCCATCGCCCGTCCGCAGCTGACAGGCTGCGGCTCGGCTCTGACGTCACCCTTTGGAGCCATTGAGTGGGCGGGGATCTTTCAGTTGGTGCCTGGAAACGGCCTTAGCGTGTGGGCGGGACCAAAAAAAGGAGGGGTTTTTGAATGGTGGGCGTAACTTTTAGACAACTTGGGCGTGGTTAGGCTCCTCGTCCCGCACGCCCAGGGCACGGACATTCATCCTTCCCCTATAGTAGGGTGTGCTCTGCCCACGTTGGCCGATATTTGAGCCTCGCTTGTTGCCGTTGGGTGTAACAAGATGTCCGCTTTCCGCCTTCTCACTCCATTTTTACTGTGGACAATCGCGGGGTGTAGCAAGATGGCGGCGACGGAACGTCACTTCCGCTACAGAAAAGAAAGCAGGATCGGTCTCCTAGCAACAAGACATGTAAACACATCTCTGTCCGGAGCTGTAGTATCCAGAGAAGCTGCTGCAGAGTCCGGATCCGGGACAGTCACCGCTGTATGTATAGACCGAGGAGGCACAGCTCCTATTTATATCATTGTACCGGGCCGGTGATGACAGCAATGGCGGCCATCACATTACAATATATCTCATTATACTACAATTACTCATTATTCTCATGTTTCAGCCAAAACTGTTTCTGTTTTTGTGTATAAAGTGGGCACATTATACATTCTGCCACGTCTGTGACCCCCATTCCAGTGATTCTTCCTCACTTCCTGCCCTGGTGACACCCATAGAGGGAATGGAGGGGGGGGGAGCATTGTCACTAGGTCAGGAAGACACAGGCTTGCATTAAACATTATCAGGAGTTGTAACCTTCTCTCACTTTATTATTTTCTGTCTGTGACCCCCATTGCAGTGATTCCTCCGCACTTCTTACCCCGGTGACACCCATACAAGAAATGGAGAGTCAGTTGTCACCAGGACCTGAGGGCACAGGCAGTCTCTAAAACACTGTCAGGAGTTTTAACCTCTCACCTTACTGTTTCTGTCTGTGGCAACCCCCCCCCCCCCCTTACAATAAATGGAGAGTCTGCTGTAAAACATTTTCAGGCACTTTTTTTCCCTTTACTATTTCTGTCTGTGACCCCCATTTGGATGATTTTCTCTTTTCCTGTCCATGTGGATTTGCAAGCAGCCAATCCACGGATTTGTCCGATGGAAATCCGGTCGTGTGTACGAGGCTTTACAGTAAAGAACCCTCTACGTAGTTTAAGGTTAAACCTATTTTCTTCTCTTTTTAATGATTGGCCACGTGTCTCGTTAAACTCCCTTCTGCGTTTATTTAACTTCTTGAGACCCGCGCTATAGCCGAATGACAGCTACAGCGCGGATCTGAATATCCAACTGGACGTCAATTGACGTCCGCCCCTTTGGGCGTTCCCCGCGCGCGCTCCAGAGCGCGCAGCGGGGAAACTCTGTGTTGGCCGTGTCCCTTGGACACAGCCAATTACAGATCGCTGCGACGGCCAATCAGAGTGGCCGTTTGCTATGCGATCTGTGCGGCCAATGAGAGATGATCTCATATGTAAACATATGAGATCATCTCTCATTGCCGGCTCACACAGAGACAGCGTCCTGTCTCTGGAGAGGAGACCGATCTGTGTCCCTTGTACATAGGGACGCAGATCGGTCACCTCCCCCCCCCAGTCACCCCCCCCCCTCCACCTACAGTTAGAACACAATACAGGGAATACATTTAACCCCTTCCTCACCCCCTAGTGTTAACCCCTTCAATGCCAGTCACATTTATACAGTAATTAGTGCATATTTATAGCACTGATCGCAGTATAAATGTGAATGGCGCCAAAAATGTGTCAAAAGTGTCCGATGTGTCCGCCATAACGTCGCAGTCCCAATAAAAATCGCAGATCGCCGCCATTTCTAGTAAACAAAAAAATAATAAAAAATAATAATTCTGTCCCCTATTTTGTAGGCGCTATAACTTTTGCGCTTATTGCGTTTTTTTTTTTTTTTACCAAAAATATGTAGAAGAATACGTATCGGGCTAAACTGAGAAAAAAAATGTTTTTTTTTTAAATTGGCATATTTATTATAGCAACAAGTAAAAAATATTGTATTTTTTTTCAAAATTGTCGCTCTTTTTTGTTTATAGCGCAAAAAATAAAAACTGCACAGGCGATCAAATACCACCAAAAGAAAGCTACTTGTGGGGAAAAAAGGACATCAATTTTGTTTGGGAGCCACGTCGCACGACCGCGCAATTGTCAGTTAAAGCGGCGCAGTGCCGGAAGCTGAAATTTCACCTGGGCAGGAGGGGGGTATATGTGCCCAGTAAGCAAGTGGTTAATTGTACTTGTTACTGACATTTTGCATTTGATAAATTTGCAGTAATATAACAGGACATAAAAAACTGCAACCGCCACCATTTTATTCTCTAAGGTCCAGATTCTCAAAGGACTTACGACGGCGCAGCGCCATGTACGCCGTCGTAAGTCCTAATCTGGCCCGTCGTATCTATGCGACTGATTCTTAGAATCAGTTACACATAGATATCCATTAGATCCGACAGGCGTAAGGCTCTTACGCCGTCGGATCTTAACTGCAATTTTTTTTTTTTGCCCGCTAGGTGGCGCTTCCATCGATTTCCGCTTTGAGTATGCAAATTAGCTAGATACGCGAATTCCCAAACGTACGCGCGGCCGACGCAGTAAAGTTACAACGTTTACGTTAGACTTTTCCCGGTGTAAAGTTGCCCCTGCTATATGCAATGTTAAGTATGGCCGTCGTTCCCGCGTTGAAAATGTAAAAAGTTACGTCGTTTGCGTAAGTCGTCCGTGAATGGGGCTGGACGTCATTTACGTTCAGGTCGAAACCAATGACGTCCTTGCAACGTCATTTAGAGCAATGCACACTGGGAGATTTGACGGACGGCGCATGCGCCGTTCGTTCGGCGCGGGGACGCGCATCATTTAAATGATACACGCCCCCTAGCCGCCGAATTTGAATTCCGCCGCGTGATTTACGCTACGCCGCCGCAACTTTACAGGCAAGTGCTTTGTGAATAAAGCACTTGCCTGAAAAACTTGTATTGTCAGATGTTTTTTCACCTTAATGCATAGGATGTATTAAGGTGAAAAAACATTTACCTTTACAAACCCTTTAAGCTAGTGCATTGTTGGTTCACTTACCTTTTCCTTCAATTTCCCTTCTAAACGTTTTTTTTTTCTTTGTCTGAATTTCTCACTTCCTGTTCCTCCTCGGTAAGCTTGCCCCCATCATCCGAGCGGTGGTTAGTCAGCCAGAACAGTTTACTGAGGAGGAACAGAAAGTGAGAAATTCAGACAAAGAAAACAAAGAAAAACATTTTTTAGAAGGGAAATGGAAGGAAAAGGTACGTGAAACAACAATGCACTAGCTAGCTTAACCACTTAAGGACCCCTTCACGCCGATATACGTCGGCAGAATGGCACGGCTGGGCACAATCACGTACCTGTACGTGTCTCTTTAAGCCCAGCTGGTCCGAAGCTCCGTGACCGTGCCCGCGGCACCCGGGGACCCGATCGCCGCCGGTGTCCCGCGAACGGTCACCGTAGCTGAAGAACGGGGAGAGGTGTGTGTAAACACACCTTCCCTAATCTTCGTTGTGGCAGTGTCATTGATCGTCTGTTCCCTGATATAGGGAAAGACGATCAATGACGTCACACGTCCAGCCCCGCCCCCCCTACAGCTAGAAACACATATGAGATAACACACTTAACCTCTACAGCGCCCTCTAGTGGTTAACTCCTAAACTGCAATTGGCATTTTCACAGTAATCAGTGCATTTTTATAGCACTTGTTGCTGTGAAAATGACAATGGTCCCAAAAATGTGTCAAAATTGTCTGATGTGTCCGCCATAATGTCGCAGTCACGATAAAAATCGCTGATCGCCACCATTAGTAGTAAAAAAAATATATATTAATAACAATGCAATAAAACTATCCCCTATTTTGTAAACGCTATAAATTTTGCACAAACCAACCGATAAACGCTTATTGCATTTTTTTTTTACCAAAAATAGGTAGAAGAATACGTATCGGCCTAAACTGAGGAAAAAAAACGTTTTTTTATATATTTTTGGGGGATATTTATTATAGCAAAAAGTAAAAAATATTGCATTTTTTTCAAAATTGTCGCTCTATTTTTGTTTATAGCGCAAAAATTTTAAACCGCAGAGGTGATCAAATACCACCAAAAGAAAGCTCTATTTGTGGGGAAAAAAGGACGCCAATTTGTTTGGGAGCCACGTCGCACGACCGCGCAATTGTCAGTTAAAGCGACGCAGTGCCGAATCGCAAAAAGGGGCAAGGTCCTTAACCTGCATAATGGTCCGGGTCTTAAGTGGTTAAAGGAACCTATTTAGAAAATAAAAAACAAATCTTTACAACCCCTTTGAAGAGGTTGTAAACCCACTTTTTGGACTTCTACCTATAGGTAGAAAGAGAGAAAGGGTTGGGACTTTAAATGAGATGCGTGTTGATGCAAACAGTATGTATAAGTAAATAAATAAAGTAGCGGCCTGTGGCTTATCCATATATTTGCAAATGTGTGCAACCAATCCTCTGCTTTTAACATACTAAGTTAGACAGTTGAATTCGGCTTGCAATTTGGTTGGTAAGTTTGAGCCTGGTTATTACGCTATATTACTTTATTTATTTACTTATACATACTGTTTGCATCAACACGCATCTCATTTAAAGTCCCAACCCTTTCTTTCTTTCAATTTTCAGGGATGGAGGCATGTGTCATCCACATGCCTCATTCAAAGTCCCAAACCCAGTTTCATGTCTACCTATAGGCAAGTCTAGAATAAGGCTTACCTATAGGTAGTGGAAATATCTCCTAAACGTGCACCGTTTAGGAGATATTTCACTTGTAGTCTGCTAAAAATTCCAATGCTGCATGCGCGGGGAAGAAACAAAACAAAGTGCTGTTTCTTTCCTAGCCTGTGCAGTGAATCACGGCTCCCGTGCGAATGCGTGGTAATGACGTCACGTGGCTCCAGCGAATCACAGAGCCAGAATCCGCGGCCCGGAAGGAAGAGGGGCCAGAAGATGGGCGCTGCCTACTCTGGGGACATCGCTGGATTCTTTTGCAGGTAAGTGGCACAAAATGGGCTAGTAGGCTTTGCAGCAGGCTAAAGAGGAAGTAAAACCTATGGGGGTTTTCTTCCTCTTTAACTAATCTTCAGGCCTAAAATCTTTTTAAGTCCCCTTTCACACTTATACGACTTGTCCCACGATTTTGGACTGCAAAATCGTATGACAAGTCATTCTCCATTATTTTCAATGACTACCATTCATACTGGCATGACTTTAAGTTGTGCCTACTTCAAAGTAGTCCTTGCACTACTTTGGTCCGATTTTGATGCCACTTACACAGGCATTCATTGAAATTGCGGCCTCGAATCGCGGCCGCGAAATCGTGGTAAAATCGCGCGACTTTGAAGTCGTACAAGTGTGAAAGGGGGCTTAATGTGAACAAAAACTGAAAAAAAAGACCCTGGCAGAAAAGTGGTTGCTGTAAAACTCCCGTTGTTTTTTTTATTGCTGATCATCGGGGTTCTTGTTGCATTGTGACTCTATGTTTCTGTGGTCCCTGCTGACCTTCCTGATCTCCAGTTCCCACCGTGGTTCCTCAGGGTCAGGAGACAACCCTACATGGTGAGCAGTAATCTCTCTAAGCTGTAATTTGTGTCTATTTCTCTATGAAGGTAATGAGTGCCACTTCCCAGCCATCGCCCGGACTGTCCATGAAGCCTCCCAGCATATATGTGGAGAAGACCTTGGCTCTCATTAAGCCAGATGTGCTTCACAAAGCGGAGGAGATCGAGGACATCATCTGCAGAAGTGGCTTCCTCATTATTCGGGTTAGTAGTACTCCTGACGAATGTTAATGGACATTTATTGCTGGTAAAGTTCTGCCGGTGTGAAGTTTTGGGAAAATGTTGTCTGTAAGGAGACCCTGTCCTCAGGATTTACTTTTCCCTTTTTTTTTTTTTTTTTACCAATGCAATCATTGCATGTGAGGCTGGACATCTCCATACAGTAGTTGTGCTGGAAATGTACCTGCATCCCTTGATTGTCAAAAAGGGCCAGATTCTGGTAGAATCCGCGGCGGCGTAGCGTAAGGCATTTACACTACGCCGCCGCAAATTACTGGAGCAAGTGCCGTATTCTCCAAGCACTTGCTCCGTAATTTGCAGCGGCGTAGTGTAAATGGCCCGGCGTAAGGCCGCGTAATTCAAAGGGGGCGGCTTGTATTTAAATTAAGCGCGCCCCCGCGACGATCGAACTGTGCATGCGCCGGGCATAAAAATAGCCCAGTGCGCATGCTCCAGCTCACGACGGAAAATGTCAATGACGTGAGCGTCATTGACGTAAAGTCGTATTCGCGAACGACTTACGAAAACTACGGAAAAAGACGACGCTGACCCGACGCCATACTTAGCATGGCATACGACGGACCTACGTAAACTTGCCCCTCATATAGCAGGGGCAAGTTTACGCTTACGGAAACGTCGTAAATTCACTGCGTTGTCCGCGCGTACGTTCAGGAATCGGTGTAAATATCTAATTTGCATAGACGATGGGGAAAACGACGAGGCGACACCTAGCGTCGGGAAAAAAAATTGCATTTAAGATCTTACAGCTTAAGAGCCTTACGCTTGTCAGATCTAAGTGATATCTATGCGTAACTGATTCTAAGAATCAGTCGCATAGATAGGCCGGGCCAGATTAGGACTTACGACGGCGCAAATGGCGTTGCGCCGTCGTAAGCCTTTTAAGAATCTGACCCAAAGTGTATTAATTGCTGTGTGCACCCGCAGGCATAGATCTGTCCATTAGGAGGTGCTGTTCTGGGATCTTCTGCGTGCACATACCAATGGCAGTCAGCTCATACTCTCACCAGCTCTGTATTTAGAATAGAGTAATCAGCTGGACTAATTATACAGTTGTGCTCATAAGTTTACATACCCTGGCAGAATTTATGATTTCTTGGAAATTTTTCAGAGAATATGAATGATAACACAAAAACTTTTCTCTCACTCATGGTTAGTGTTTGGCTGAAGACATTTATTATCAATCAACTGTGTTTACTCCTTTTAAATCATAATCACAACAGAAACTACCCAAACCCACATTACAATGCATGTTCGGGGGTGATTTAAAAGACATCTATGTGGGTTCATGCATTTCTATTGAAATCGCGTTTGAAATCACCAAAAGTAGTGCAGGAACTACTTGTAGAAATCGTTGCGATGCCGCAAAGTTGGTGTCGCACGGATTTGGATTGTGCCGTTGCTGGCAATAGGCTGCGATTTGGCATGCGATGTGAATGGGAGCTAAATCAGTATTTTATAAAAAAAATTACATATGACTTCCAAACATTAATTTTTTTTTTAGCAGAGACCCAAGGCAATAAAATGGCGATTGTTGCAATTTTTTATGTAACATAGTATTAAATTATTTTGGATTTTTTTTTTTTTTAAGAATTAAAAAAAAAAAAAGCAAAACATAATATATACCCCAATTTTTTTTTTAGTTCAAATATTTTTTATTGGATTTTTCAGATATATAAAAAAGTAGTACATCAACATTTTGGTTCGATAATGTCATCATAAACAGATATAATACTTATATAAACGACCAAAATACATTACAAGTATCTTTTTATGATTTGTTCTTATACCCCCATTTTTTTGTAAAGTATAAAAGATTATGTTACGCTGAGTAAATAGATACCTAACATGTCATGCATTAAAATTGCGCACGTTTGTGGAATGGCGACAAACGACACTACTTAAAAATCTCCATAGGCGACGCTTTACATTTTTACACGTTATCTGTTTAGAGTTACGGAGGAGGTCTGGAGATAACGGAAAATTGTATACTCACCTTTCCGTAATTTTCCTTTCCTGACGCATCTTCATGGCAGCACACACTGGGTTGTGACTCCGCCCCCACAACCTGACAGGATTGGTTAGCTATAAATTTGAAGGGGAGACGCCCCGCACCATTCTCTGTATATATCATCATAAAACAATAGGGCGGGCATCTGTGTGCTGCCATGAAGATGCGTCAGGAAAGGAAAATTACGGAAAGGTGAGTATACAATTTTCCGTTTTCCTGACGCATTCATGGCAGCACACACTGGGAAATAACTCGCCAGTCGGGAGGGTGCAAGAAAACAGTAATATTTATTCTCTATAGCGCTGAGGAATTGGCTCTAAGAACAGATCTGCCAAAGTCGACGGTAGCCAGGAGAGCAGAATCCACTCTGTAGTGAGAAATTAAGATGTGTTGGGAAGACCAAGTTGCTGCTCTGCCTATGGTTTCCGGTGAAATCCCGCAATATGCTGCCCAAGAAGTGGCCACTGCCCCTGTCGAATGAGCCCTAATGCTCTTTAGGAGTCGTAAGTTGCTGGATGGAATAGGTCTCCGCGAAAGCACTAACAACCAAGAGGTAATGGTACGGGAGGTAGCTGGCTGACCTCGTCTGCTCCCGTGTGGGATAATTAAGACAGAATCCGTCTTCCTGAGATGTAGCTGTGAAGTAACTGGAGATGGTAGGTTTGACATCCTAGGCATGGGACTCGCCCCTCTCATTAGTAAAAGATGGAAGGACGATGTCCTGGTTATAATGAAAGGAGGAAGTTACCCTTGGATAAAAATGGTCTGAGGGCTTCAGAACCACTCTGTCAGGGGAGAACACTAAATAGGGGTTCCGTAGCCATAAGTGCTTGTATCTCCGACGTCCTCTTAGCTGAGGTGATCGCAATACGGGAAGCCATCTTCAGAGCTAGGTTCCACGGTGAGACTAAGTTGAATGGAGAAAAGGGTGGATTGGACAGGGCCTCGAGTACTACACAGAGATCCCCTGTTGGAAAGGCTGGCCTCCTAGGTGGTCTGATCTTACGCAGGCCCTGAGGAACAGAGTGACCGAATGATGAAGAGCCCATCTAGTACCCGTCATGGCTGAAAGGGCGGATACTTGCACCTTCAGGGTACCCAGGCCCGGGCCCATGTTAAGCCCTGACTGAAGAAATTCAAGAATTTGAGATGGGATTCCAATCTCTTTGCTGCGACGACACAAACCTCTCCCAGATCCTAGTATAGGTGACATCAGTGGAGCTCCTTAGAGCTTGTAATAAGGTTGATATTACCTCCTGAGAGTATCCTAGTTCCCCTAACCTAGCCCTCTCAACTTCCAAGCTGGCAAATGCAGCTTCTCTGGGCTGGATGGAAGAATTGCCTCTGATGTATGAGATCCCAGGTTACTGGAAGATGTATTGGAGCCCGCGTACCTGGTTGTAGCAGGGTCGTAAACCATGGCCTCCTCGGTCGGAACGGTATTAGTACAATAACCGTGGCTGAGGACCTCCGAAGTCGGGACAGGAATCTTGTAATCCGAGAAGTTGGAAGAAAAATGTACCCCAGCTCGAAAGCTCCATGGAAGAGCTAGGCAGTTTGTCCCTTCGGCTGATGGAAAGTGGGCTCTGGACAGGAACCTCTGACACTTGGAGTTCTTTGGCGTGGCCGCTAGGTCGACTTCTGGTATTCCACAAGTTTTCGTAAGAATGGAGAATACCTGTTGGTTCAGGGACCATTCGTTGTTTGAAAGTGTCTCTCGGCTTAGGTAGTTGGCCAACGAATTCTGTGTTGCCGGGACGTACACTGCCCATAGATCTAACAGGTGCACTTGTGCCCTTTCCAATATGGGCAAACTTCCTCTTGAAGCGTGCGACTCCTGATGCCCCCCTGTATCTGGATACATGACACCTCTACTTGTTGTCCATCCTGATCAGGACACTCTTCCCCTCTAGAAGAGGCGCAACGGCCAGGAGAGCCTGAAAGGCTGCTCTGAGCTCTAAAATATTTGACACTATGCCCTGAGCCCGAAAGTGCCACTGTCCTTGGGCTACTTGGTCTAGATAGTGTGGACCCCATCCCCCCTGGCTGGCGTCCGATGTTACTACTTCTGGACTTGGGGGAACTATTGGAATGGACTCCCTATGGGTTAGACGGGTGTGTCCACCACCATACTAATTGCTTTACCCAGTTCGGGATGTGATGGTTTGGAGTATTGACGTTCCATTCCACTGCCTGAGAAAGGAGTTCTGTAAGACTTGCATGTGTCACAGGGGCCACTGTATCAAAGGTATGGATGCTGACATGGACCCCCGGGTACTGAGGCAGGCTCTGACAGTAGACGTCTGGATGATAGCAGATTCTGTACCTTCTGGAGTAAGGGCTTCAGCCTCTCTTGAGGGAGTTGCACCCGGTACAACCTGGTATATTATTCTGCCCCTAGGAACACCCTGACTTGCTGAATGCTCTGGGTGCTGAGGCGATGCCGAATGGGGGGCACCAAAATTGGAAATGAGATTGATAGATTGAGAACCGAAGGGACCTCTGGAAGGCGGGATGATCGGGACGTGAAGGTAAACGTCCGAAAAATCTAGGAGATAGCATCCAGTCTCCCACGTCCACTGTCAACAAAATGGACTGAAGGCTTTTCCAATCTGAGGGCCTCTATTTTGATCGTCTGTTGAACCGCTTTAGGTCCAGGACTGGACGTAGATCCCCTGTTTTTTTTTTTTTTTGTACCAGAAATAAAGGGGAATAAAACCCCCTCCCTTTCTGGTGCGGAGGTACTTGGTAGGCTGGAATGTGTTCCCTGGCAATGTGCCCATGAATTTCCAATTGTGACCGGTCTTGATAGAGGATAGTGTCCATGAATCTGTTATACGAGTTGCCCATATCCGAGCGAATCTCGAGTCTGGTGCCCACCTGAGCTGGGTGGGCAGACGGACCCTCAAAAAGGACTTCTGCTGTTCCCCGGCTGTGATAGCCTTGGCTTACTGTAAATACATGAAGGAGGGTCGAGTCTTCCAGTCCCTCCTAAATTTCCTGCCGGGACGGTAGGATCTAGCATCCCTGTACTTGACAGGAAGATCGCGTCTGTAAGCGGGGCCCTTCTGGGGCTCTGGTCTCCTATCGGAGGGAATCAGCCCGGATTTTCCCCCGGTAACCTTGGAGATGGCCAAGTCCATCTTTGTGCCAAATACACTTGAGCCGCCATATGGAGTTTTGCACCAGTAGATTTTGATGCTGTCTCCGCTATCCAGGGTCTCAGCCATAAGGCTCTTCCCAGTCATGAAGTCGCCCCCTCAGGAGCCGTAAGCCAACTTAATTTCCCTGCAGGGAGGAGAATATCTTCCCCTGGTCGGCTCCTTCTAGAATGGAATTCTCAACGTTAGCCGCCCATGCAGCGATAGTTTTAGCTACTGCCGCCGTGGTGATAGCCGGCCTACTAGCGTCTCCTGTCGTGGAGCAGGCTTCCTTCAGTTCTATATTGATTTCACGATCAAGAACGTCCCGGATGGTAACTGCATCTTCAATCGGTAGAGAAACGTCTCTAGCGAGTCGCATTAAAGATGAATCGACCGTAGTTGCATTGATCAAAGAATTGATCCTAGACTCCCACAAGGGGTACAATCTGCAAACTTGTTGCTCATACTGGGCCGCTTATGCGATCTCCCCCACTCATCCTTTGAGGTTTTCCAGCTCTTTGATGAAGGGAAATGATTCAGGACCCCCTTTTCAGCACCAGGAAATATTTCTGAACCTTCAGAGGTTCTGCCATAACCCCTTCCCAGCCGATCGCTTCCTCGCCTGAATGGGCAAATGGTTCAACTAAAGAAGAGACAGTCCGACGCCTGCTCACACTCCTCATTCTTAGAGAGGGTTTTTGCAGCCTGGCGTAACGGCCGGGTGCTGGGCGATGTGCTTGGGGAAGGATCGCCCACAATTGATCCCTGTGCGATTCTCCTAGGAGCTCAGTATATACTCTGGCCTCCGAATCCTTGGTTACTTCAATGAAGCACAAGCGGCAGGCCAATTCCCCTGGCAAGGCTGGCGCCCCGCATATTTGGCAAACATTTGCTGTGGTGCGGGTAAGATAGCTCCATCTGGGATGAAGGTAATCGTCTGCGGTGGGACCGACTATGACAGGAGTGGCTGTGACGCGAGCGGCTATGCCTTGATTGAAGAAAGCAAGAGGGTAAGCTTGAGTGACTTCTTGCGCCTTCTGCCGGAAGCATGGCTAGAATCTCCCTCTGTGCCGCAAACTTGCGTCTTTTGACCCGATAGGGCTACCAAAACTGTAGCGTCAGTGGCCAAGCTCTCTTTTTTCTCTTCTCTACTTACCACCTTCTGGACGGCCTCTATACCTGGTCAGCTGATGGTGGTCTGCGAGGGCAGTGGCCCCCATGAGGATAGCAGGGAGACAGCCCGGAAAGGTGGGAAAAAAGAGAGAAGGGAAAACATTACAATATGTCCCCCCCCCCAACATTTCTATTTATTAAATATAATGATTTATATACATATATCTATCCTTATTTTATTTTTTATTTTTTGGATTATATTAATTGTTTAATTATGGATATACTTTCTCCTATAATATGTTATAAATTAATATATAAATGTATTATATCTTCTATCCTATTTTTTTTTTTTTTTTGTGTAATCAATTGGCCCAGGCTGAACTGGGACGAGCCTGCACACACCTGGTGCAATCTTCACTCTGAGTAGAGCAGAGCAGCAGGACTGCAGCCAGAACTACAGAGCGATAGGACTGTTTCCTTTTTTTTTTTTTTTTTTAAACGGCGCCGCCATTTGGAAGAGGGCAGAGGAGACCAGCGGCATCATCACTGAGCTGCGTGCATGCGCAGAGCGCTGAGGGGTACGCGGCGGTGACCCCGAGAGTATGGGGTGTCAGAGGAACCACAGGGCTCAGCAGAGCTGAGAAAAAAACAACAGGCAGACAAAGGTACAAAACGGACTAACCTTAGGTGGCAAATGTAATGATACAAATACCTTTGTGGAAGCACACACTGCACTGGAAGGAAAGACAGAGCGAAAGTGGGGACCACTGCGAGATTTGAAGCTTCTTTAAAGCTTGCTACAGATGCCAGTATAATTCCAGAGCCCCTGAGACCACCAGAACGGGGGTTCCCACCATAAAGCTCATTTAGAGACTGTACAGGAGGGACTTCCAAACAGGAGAGGCTGAACCTGCTGGGGCGATCTGCGGTAAGAGGCATGCTTCTTGCTTGTTCGTCCAATCTGTCAGGTGAGGATAAAAAAAGAGAATGGTGCGGGGCGTCTCCCCTTCAAATTTATAGCTAACCAATCCTGTCAGGTTGTGGGGGCGGAGTCACAACCCAGTGTGTGCTGCCATGAATGCGTCAGGAAAGAATTATTGCTCTAGCCCAAACGTTCACAGCGATACCTCACATGTGGTGTGAACACCGTTTACATATGCGTGTGCAACTTACGTATGCGTTTGCTTCTGCATGGAGGGATGGGGGTGCTGTAAAAAAAAGGGGGGGTTATTTTTCATTTTTACGCTGTCCCTTTAATTTTTTTTTTTTTTTGTAATCACTTTTATTCTTAATACAAGGAATATAAGCATCTCTTGTAATAGAAATAAGGATGACAGGTCCTCTTTATGGAGAGATCTGGGGTCAAAAAGACCCCAGATCTCTCATTTACTTTTAAAAGCAAAAGATCAAAAAAAGAAAAAACATTTTTTTACTTCCGTCCTACACCGGAAGTCGCTCCAGTTCTCCAAGGCTATAGAGCAGGGATATGCAATTAGCGCACCTCCAGCTGTTGCAAAACTACAAGTCCCATCATGCCTCTGCCTCTGGGTGTCTTGCTTATGGGTGTCAGAGTCTTGCTATGCCTCATGGGAATTGTAGTTCTGCAACAGCTGGAGGTCCGCTAATTGCATATCCCTGCTATAGAGGCAATCACAGACCATCTTCTCAGCTCTCATTGCCTCTGTGACTGACCAGCCAGCCGCACTGTCGGATCGTTTCTCTGGTGCGCCAGTGAAACAGTAAGCCCAAGAAACACCCCTGGGGGGGGGATGTCCCCTCCTGCCACTTTAGAAAGAGATCCAGTGGCTAATGAGCCGCTTGAACCGCTTTCATGAGAATGCCAGCTGCCAGGTGGAGAAAAAGATACTGGGATTATGGCGGATAGCTTTCGCCATAACCATTGTAAACCACTTGCAAACCGCAACGTATATATAAATATATATATATATATATATATATATATATATATATATATATATATATGTGTATTGCAGTCAGCAGGTGGATAGTTTCTGAAGTTTTGCTTTCAATGAGTAAAAATGTAATATTGTACTAAAAAATAAGTAAAAGGTTAGTTCAGTTTTACCAACAAAAAAAAACTGCCTATGCAGATAAGGGGCATCTGTAGGTTATTGATGTCCCTCATGTAGCCTGACTGGAATACTCCCAGGACGTTGCTAAGTGAGGCCTAGTCATCACTGCTCACCTCCATCCTTCTGTGATGGTGGAGGTGAGCAGTGATGACTTGGCTGGGCTTGGGAGTTTTACAGTCAGGCTCCAGGAGTAGGGTGAACACATTTCCAAACTGCCATTGAGGTACTCCAACCCCCCCCCCCCAAAAAAAAATAAGATTTTTGATAACTGACTAAAGAAAAACAATAAAGAAAAAAATGACGTGGGGGTCCCCCCAAAATCCTTACCAGACTGATATCTGAGCAAGCAGCCTGGCCGGGCAGGAAAGGAGGGGAGGAGTGAGCGACCCTGATCCTGAACCATACCAAGCCACGTGTCCCCAGCTTCTCGGCCCGTTTCTTAACAACCAGCTGTTATTGCACCATAATTGGGCAAGGCTTTGCCCAATCAGGGTGCAGCGTGGCGTTGTCGTTAGGGTGGCTGTGTCAGTTTCATTTTAGGACACTGTATTGTTCCGGAATGAAGGTGCCCGGGGATCCGGGGACAGACCTGCAAAATGCAATCCGGGACACGTGGTCACAATATCCAGGAGGTATATAACTGCCCTACACCTATAGCAAGTTTATCATCCAATTTTGGTCAGACTCCCATTATCTGCATAGGCAGCTTTTAGTCAAGGTGAACTAACCCTTTAAAGTGGTTATAAACCCTTACAGACCACTAAGACCTACAGGTAGGCCTAGATTAAGGCTTACCTGTAGGTGCTGGAAATATCTCCTTAACCTACACTGTTAAGGAGATATTTGCAAGAAAGATGGCACTGATGTCTACAGACAACGGCGCAGGCGCACTGAGCGTGCCATTAATGAATGGGATCGTGTGCGGGAATGCCGTAATCGCGGCTCCGGCCAGTCACAGCGCCGAAGCCGTGATAAAAGGAAGTGAGATGGCAGCAGTGGAGGAGAGGAACGAGGGCCGCTGCGGGGGCTTCGATCTCAGGTAAGTAATTCATAATGAGCTAGTATGCTATGCTTACTAGCTCATTATGCCTTTGTCTTTCAGGTTGTATTTTAAAAAAAAAGTTTGGCTTTACTTCCTCTTTAAATTTGAAATATGTTTTATTTTAACAGAAGAGAAAAGTCCATCTGAGCCCTGAGCAATGTAGCGACTTTTATTCGGAACAATATGGTAAGATGTTCTTCCCCAGCCTGACAGCGTACATGAGCTCAGGACCAATCATTGCCCTGGAACTGGCCAGACATAATGCCATCGCCACCTGGAAAGAACTAATGGGACCTTCAAATAGCCTGAAAGCTAAAGAAACTCACCCAGACAGGTAAGCATACCATATAGATGTATACAATGTCTGCTAATTTATATAGTCACCTTCATTCTCGGGGTGTAAGTGGCGGTCTGCAGAGAGGTGCATAAAGGAGACATTCACAAAGCATTTAAAGCTCAACTCCAGGCAAACCATTTATATATATATATATATATATATATATATATATATATATATATAATACTAATTTTTCACAAAGATAATAAACACAAAAATGCAGCTTTTGCTGCAATACTCCCCTTCGAACTGGGACTGTCCCCCCACAGTATTTCATTTCTGCCATAAGATGCCCCCTAGATGCCTACCAGGTTGAATGACACTAGGACATACTATGAAAGCAAGGTGTCATGAAATTGCTACCTGAGTGGGTGCTGCTATGGTACCATGCACACATAATTACATCAGTGCTGCTGATGAATACAGTCCTGCAGAAGATGTGAAAAGGACATTGAATGTGATCCACCTGAAGTCGTCTAAAAGAAAGTGTAGTATTTATACAATACACATAAAAAAGTAATGGGTTCCCTAGATGGGTCCTCCATTCTTTTTTTTTTTTTTTTATTTACTCTGGCCCGGATTCAGAGAGAATTTACGCCGGCGTATCCATAGATACGCCGCGTAAATTCAAATCTACGCCGGCGTATCTTCTTTTTGTATTCAGAAAGCAAGATACGCCGACATTAGCCTAAGATACGACTGGCATAAGTCTCTTACACCGTCGTATCTTAGGGTGCATTCTCACGCTGGCCGCTAGGTGGCGCTCCCGTCGTTTTCAGCGTAGAGTATGCAAATTACCTAGTTACGCCGATTCACAAACGTACGTGTGCCCGGCGGTAGTTTTTTACGTTGTTTGCGTAAGTCGTTTTCGTCGTAACGTTGTTCCTGCTATTAGGTGGCGCAGCCAATGTTAAGTATGGATGTCGTTCCCGCTTCGAAATTTAAATTGTTTGCGTAAGTCGTTCGCGAATAGGGCTGGGCGTAATTTACGTTCACGTCGAAACCAATACGTCGTTGCGGCGTACTTGAGAGCAATGCACACTGGGATATGTACACGGACGGCGCATGCGCCGTTCGTAAAATACGTCAATCACGTCAGGTCATCACACATTAGCATAAAACACGCCCCCCCCCCTTCCACATTTGAATTACGCGGGCTTACGCCGGCCCCATTTACGCTACGCCGCCGCAACTTACGGAGCAAGTGCTTTGTGAATACTGCACTTGCTCCTGTAAGTTGCGTCGGCGTAGCGTAAATACAATACGCTGCGCCGCCGTAACCTAAAGCGCAGGTACCTGAATCTGCCCCTCTGTTTATTGTGCTCAGGCAGTTGTACACATGTATAGAATTACCTGAGTATAAAATAGTAACATATAACCATCTGCATACAGATATGCAATGAAAAACATTGACAGTCTCTTTTGAGTCTTTATTATTAATTATTATACATGATTTATATAGCGCCAACAGTTTACACAGCACTTTACAATGTATAGGGGGGACAGCACAATTACACTACAGTTCAATACAGAAGGTACAGGAGGGCCCGGCTCGTAGAGCTTACATTCTAAAGGGAAGGGGTGGTGGGAAAAAAAAGGTAATAGATGCAGGGAATGATTTGATAGGGGTGGCTCGGGGACAGTTGTTAGGTGGGTGTGGGATAGGCTTCCCTGAATAAATGAGTTTTCAGGGACAGTTTAGGGGCTGATCGGACATAGCGGGGGAGGAAGTTCCAGAGGATGGGAGAGGCTCTGGAGAAGTTCTGAAGGTGAGCATAGGAGGAGGTAACAGGGGAGCTAGAGAGCAGGAGGTCCTGGGAGGAGCGGAGGGGGCGATTTGGACGATATCTGCAGATGAGGTTGGTGATGTAGATGGGGGCGATGTTGTGAATGGCCTTGTATGTTGGGGTTAGTATTTTGAATTTTATACAGTGGGGTAGGGGAAGCCAGTGAAGGGATTGGCAGAGAGGAGCAGCAGTCACATATCCATTATAGGTTACATGCTGCCTAGTTATTACACGCATGATACAGAAAGGTAAACAGATGTTTATTTGTTAAATCTGCAGAGTACAAAATCTGATGCAGCTCTACATAGAAACCAATCGGCTTCCAGGTTTGTCAAAGCTTAAAGGGATTGTAAAGGTACTATTTTTTTTTCCTAAATAGCTTCCTTTACCTTAGTGCAGTCCTCCTTCACTTACCTCATCCTTCCATTTTGCTTTTAAATGTCCTTATTTCTTCTGAGAAATCCTCACTTCCTGTTCTTCTGTCTGTAACTCCACACAGTAATGCAAGGCTTTCTCCCTGGTGTGGAGTGCCGTGCTCATCCCGTCCCTTGGATTACAGGAGAGTCAGGACGCCCACTAACACACAGCTCCTTTCTCTATCTGCAACGTAGAGACTCTCCCGTAGTCCAAGGGAGGGGGCGAGCACGACACACCACACCAGGGAGAAGGCCTTGCATTACTGTGTGGAGTTACAGACAGAAGAACAGGAAGTGAGGATTTCTCAGAAGAAATAAGGACATTTAAAAGCAAAATGGAAGGATGAGGTAAGTGAAGGAGGACTGCACTAAGGTAAAGGAAGATATTTAGGGAAAAAAATTGTACCTTTACAACCCCTTTAACCACTTAAGGACCGCCTCCTGCACATTTACGTCGGCAGAATGGCACGGCTGGGCACATGCACGTACAGGTACGTTCTGTGCTAGTGCCCAGCCGTGGGTCACGGGCGCGCGCCCGCAACCCGGTCCAAACCTCCCCGCGGACCCGATCGCCGCTGGAGTCCTGCGATCGGTCCCCGGAGCTGAATAATGGGGAGAGCTGTGTGTAAACACAGCTTCCCCGTTCTTCACTGTGGCGGCGTCATCGATCGTGTGATCCCTTTTATAGGGATACACAATCGATGACGTCACACCTACAGCCACACCCCCCTACAGTTAGAAACACAAATGAGGTCACACATAACCCCTTCAGCGCCCCCTTGTGGTTAACTCCTAAACTGCAATTGTCATTTTCACAGTAAACAATGCATTTTAAATGCATTTTTTGCTGTGAAAATGACAATGGTCTCAAAAATGTGTCAAAATTGTCCGAAGTGTCCGCCATAATGTCGCAGTCATGAAAAAAAAACGCTGTTTGCCGCCATTAGTAGTAAAAAAAAAAAATGCAATAAAACTATCCCCTATTTTGTAAACGCTATAAATTTTGCGCAAACCAACCGATAAATGCTTATTGCGATTTTTTTTTTACCAAAAATAGGTAGAAGAATACGTATCGGCCTAAATTGAGGAAACATTTTTTTTTATATATATATATATATATTTTTGGGGGATATTTATTATAGCAAAAAGTTAAAAATATTGAATTTTTTTCAAAATTGTCGCTCTATTTCTGTTTATAGCGCAAAAAATTAAAACCGCAGAGGTGATCAAATACCACCGAAAGAAAGCTCTATTTGTGGGAAAAAAGGACGCCAATTTTGTTTGGGAGCCACGTCGCAATTGTCTGTTAAAGCGACGCAGTGCCGAATCGCAAAACCTGGCCTGGTCCTTTAGCTGCCTAAAGGTCCGGGTCTTAAGTGGTTAATTGAACATAGTGAAGTTAGAAGCTGATTGGCTACCATGCAAAGCTACACCAGATTCTATGTGCTCCAGGTTCAGCCCATGTTTACATGGGGCCGTTTTGTCAAATCGCCGCCAACGACACCGTCCAAATCAGTGCGGCTCTGCAACGACTCCCAAAAGTAGTTCCTGCACTAATTTTGCCGATTTCGAAGGCAATTTGAATAGCCATCTGTGCATGAACCCACACAGATGTCTGTCAAATCGCCCCCCGAGGTCAGACTGGAATGCCGGTTTAAACTTGCACGATTTCAAACCGATCCTCAGTGTGAACGTGGGCTTGGGGTCCTTTTACACGGGCTGTCCCATCAGGTCCACCTGTCAGTTTTTCAGGCAGACCTGAACGGACCCTCCAGTCTCCCCTATGGAGCGGCGTCTGTCAGTCCACTGACACCGGCCGCCAGCCAATCCTACCTGCAAAAAAAAAAGATGGATGGACGGAGCGGATGGAAAAGGACAGGCGGTCTTTTTCTATGCGATTTCCCCGTAGAGGAGAGCGGGACTGTGTCTGTGTCTGCTCTGCAAAGCGGAGCAGACACGGAATGGCCATCCTCTTGCTTAGCAGAGATCAGCAGAGCAATTTCCTCACTGAGCAAGTGGAATCCGCTACACAGAGGCGCCCGTGTGAGAGGGGCCTCTCTGTAAATCAACTGTGCATCGCATACTAGCACATCATTTGAAACCTACTGTTACCTTAAAATTAAGCCCTCCAGCAGTGCGCTGTCACCCCTGAAAGTGCTTCTATCTTCACCCAGTCTTCCTTCCAAGCTCGCGCACTCCGGCTGTGTGAGTGGCTGGAGCCTCAATGACGTCACTCCCGTGCAT
The DNA here is from genome assembly GCF_905171775.1 of Rana temporaria. Taxonomy (NCBI): domain Eukaryota; kingdom Metazoa; phylum Chordata; class Amphibia; order Anura; family Ranidae; genus Rana; species Rana temporaria. Next base: position 36,626,709 of record NC_053489.1, on the reverse strand, counting down.
GCACACTGGAGCCATTATTTACGGCACAGGGCTCTGAAGGAACGGCATGGGTATGCTGCTCCTTGAGAGAGCTTGCACTGGGACGTCACCAGCGCATTCACAAGTAAATATCTCCAAAACTGCGCACGTTCAGGAGATATTTATGCCTCGTTTCCACTGAGCGGATTGGTTCGGTACGGTACGCTATTTTGGGTGTTTCCATTATGAAAGTGTGCCATTAAACCGAACCGTACCGGACCATTCTGGGTCCTGCTTCAGATGTGGGGCCATAGAAAATGGAACGGTTCCATTAGGGCGGAGATACAATACATCCCACTGATTGGTGGACCTGCTAGGAATTTTTTCTAAACCCTGAATGTTCCCTGACGGTCCGATTTGCAGTGGAAAGGCTCATGAGAATAGACCGGTCCCATTCTAACCGCTCCACATTTACTGACCCGAACCGTTCCGTGGAAACAAGGCATTACTGTACCTATAGGTAAGCCTCATTATAGGTTTACCTATAGGTTTACCTATAGGTAAGAATCAACCAAGGGAGTTTACTCCTACTTTAAGAATCTGGTCCAGAATGAGGTGCAGCTGACACTGGAGCAAGTGCATGTAGACAGGAAGTGGCTGGAAGAGGCTACAGGAGATCAGAAGCACAGAGGTGAAACAAAGGATGAAAATAAGGTGAAAACAAGACGACCATTGCTTAAAATTAGGGTTGTCCCAATACCGATACTAGTATCGGTATCGGGACTGATACCAAGCATTTGCCCGAGTACTTGTACTCGGGCAAATGCTCCCGATGCTTCACCCGATACTTGTACTGTCCGCGGTGATCAGTGCGTGGGGAAGTTACAAGCACTGATCACTGCTGATTTTAAAGCAGCTGAAAGCCACCGTGTATCCCGTGTATGCCGCCGCGTATCCCGTGTATGCCGCCGTGTTTCTCTCCCCTTCCGTGCTCCTCCTCCACCCCCTGGAAATGTCAGGATGGAGAGCGGGGTAGGAGCCGGTAAATCCGACTTCTTACTGCTCCGAATGGACTGAGTCAGTAATCACCGACTCTGTCCATTCACATAACTGAAACATTGTAACCTGTGTTTACAAATGTTTCAGTTTATGAATGAAGAGAAGACGCTGTCTTCACTCCATTCATTTTCAGCGCAGCTGATGCTGCTGAGAAAGGGACAAGGGAACATGTGTCCCTAGTTCCTTTCCCTGTCTCAAAGGGAAGATGTCAGAGGTCTGTTAAGACCCCTGATATCTCACCAAAGCCCCCCCCAACAGGGCTGAAAAAATTTATAAAAAAATAAAGAATAAAAAAAAAAAAAGAATAAAAAAAATGATTGTAGAAAATAAAAAAAATTAAGAATTTAAAAATAAAAAATAAAAAAATGAAAGCATTATAAATAAAAAAAATTGTAAAAAAAAATGTAAAAAATTGAAAAAACAAATTGTTAAAGATAAAAAAAAAAAAAAACATACTGACACATGTGCCGCTGTCACATGAAATTAAAAAAAAGTATCGGTATTCGGTATTGGCGAGTACTTGAAAAAAAAGTATCGGTACTTGTACTCGGTCTTAAAAAAGTGGTATCAGGACAACCCTACTTACAATAAACAGTCCTTTAGCAAACTCAATGTCATCCAGGTAGGGTTTACATCTACTTTATAAGTGGATCTTGTGTGAAATGCATTATCGCAATCTAAGAATTTATTTTATAGGTATGTAAACCTTCTTAGTCTTTTTTCTCATTACCATAACAGCCCCATTACTGAAAAACTGCAATGATCATTCAAAGTAAAAATTTTCATCTCTCTCCAGTCTGAGGGCCATTTATGGAACGGATGATCTACGCAACGCTGTTCATGGAAGCTACTGCTTCACTTCAGCCGAACAAGAGATCCGCGTCATGTTTCCAGATGGTAGGTGCAGCGATGTGTACCACACCAAGGTATAGGTCATATGTTTGAAGCTAAGCGGCTCCCCTAAAACGTCCATAGAGACACCCTCTGGAGGAATACACCTTGCATTGTGACACGAGTGTAGAGTTATTACATAACTTTTTGGGGGTTTGTCCCCTCCGTTAGGTGAGTTCAGTGAAGGTGGCTTACCTATAGCCATTACACTGCATGGCTCATGTTGGATTGAGCTCAGTCTATTTTACAGTTGGCAAGCATATAAGATTAAAGGAGACATACAGCTAACATTTACTTCATTCTGCCCTGCTGGCTAAAGTCTGATATCACACAGCCAGTCCAGGCTCTGGATCGATCCTTCCTGACATTAATGTTGGGATTCACCCAGATGCCTGGACCAGCCTCTCAGCGAGCTGCTGGTAGACTGAACCAATCACTTCTGCCCCCCCCCCACAGGCTAGCACTCCATTGAGCGATGGTAGAGCAGGGAATCAGTAACTGACAGTTCAGACGTTCAGTTCTCGGTCTTAGGCTGCTTTCCGGTCGTGTGTATGCGGCCTTAGAGCCTCTCTCTTTTCCTGATTAACTTTTTTCATCGCTCCTACATTCTCTCTCCTCACTGTGCCACCGGTCCCCTGGAGCCACTTCACTTCTCTGCTTGGCCAATCCTTTCCACTTAGCCGACCGAGCATTTATCCCTTGCAAAGTAGGGGTGTCCCCATTACATGGGTAAATTTAACAGCAGCCCAGCGTTGGGCTTTAAGTGCCAGCTTCTAAGTATCCCATGAAAATAATTAGTTTTCAGCGAAGTGAACTAAAAAGAGAGGCCACTAGGCAATGTCTCCATACAATGCTCCAGTCTATATAGGTGGTTTGGCACCAATAACAGGGCTGACACACACACACACACACGTGCAAACAGATCACAAGGACTGCTTTGCAATGTGAATGAGCTAATGCACATCCAGAGGTCACTTCATATTATGCCTAGATTTTTAGGACAAGATATCCACCAGGCTCATATAGATGTGACAGTCTGGTGTCCACCAACTTTTGCCCATGTAGTAGTCAGGTTCGATGCTCCTGCTAAGCAAACTAGGTAGCCGTCTAGGGTGCACTGCTGCCTAGGGGGGGGCGCAGCCACAGCCACTGACTTCTCCTTTAGACTGGCCAGCGAATACAAGGGGGCCCTGGGGCACTGACCGGGGCCCGGGCGACAGGGCTGGGGCGCTGACTAACTTTCCAGAGAAAGCAGCAGCCTATGGAGGTGAGCAGCAGCTCAGACTGGTAGGAGTGCACCATGTCTTTGGACGTAGCTGCTGCCCCAGTGAGTCCGCTCTCCGATCCTGTTGTAGTCACCCGCGTGGCCCTAGGCAAGACTAACAACACCCCACATCCCCTTAACTCTGCTCCATTGGGCAAGAGGCGGGTGGTGGGGGTTAGTCTTGTCTAGGGCACAAAATAGTCAAGCACCGGCCCTGGTAGTAGCGAATCTACACTTACTTACACTGACTATATTTAGCAAAGGGCTCAGATGTCACAGCCCGGGTTTTGTGACACATTTTTTTCTAAAAATGCATATGAAATTCATACTTTTTTAGATGTGAAAATGTGCAGTAAAAGGAACCTTTCTGTGTTGGTGATGCTGACTTTCCCTTTTCAGAGACCATTGAACCTGTGCCTACGGGAAGCGCTGCAAGAGATTATCTGAGCCTTTTTGTGAACCCAACTTTGCTAACTGGACTCACAGAGCTCTGCAAGCAAAAGCCAGCCGATCCCCTGGTACGTAAATTTTGTGCACGCAATCTTTTGTTTTTTTCTTAAACCGGAGTTCCACCCTAAAGTGAAACATCGACGTCGAGGGACTCCAGGACAGGTAAGTGTCCTAATATTAAAAGCCAGCAGCTGTAGTATGTGTAGCTGTTGGCTTTTAATATTCATTTATTTTTTTAGACTGGAACAACGCTTTAAATCAGATTTTTTTTTTCTCCGTGCAGTGTGGCTATAGCCACACTGCACGGGTCAACTGCTCATTTTGTCTAGGGGTAAGCAGAAAACTTATACTCACCCAATTCTTTGATCCTCCAAGAAACAGCGCTCCCTCAGGGACCAGCAGTGGACTGTTCCAGGTCTATAAACCCTGCTCTGCGCTTGATGACATCAGGAACAGTTCACTATTGAAGACCGCTGGAGCAGGGGGGTGCCAGACCAGTCTTGTGCTGGGAGGATTTGGTAACTATATCTCCGCTCTCCTCTCTCCTAGAAAAAACAAGGGGCAGTTAACACGTGCATTGCGGTCACAGCCCCACTACGTGGGGAAAAATATTTTGGCTTTAAAATGGAATTCATGCGTAATTATTCTTAAAAATGTCCCCACCGCTCTCCTGCTACCTATCTTGCCTGCCCCATTTAAAATAAGAAAAGAAAAAAAAAACTGTATACCGTATATAATTTTACCCCAAAAAATATGGCAAAACGTATTGACTCGAGTATAAGCCGAGGGTGAGAATGCAGCAGCCACTGTAAGCGGAAAAGAGGGTCAACAATGCCCATTTGCACGCCTCACTGTGCCCATTGCAGTCTCAATGTACCATACCTCACTGTGCCATACCTCACTGTGCCCATTGCAGTCTCACTGTGCCATACCTCACTGTGCCCATTGCAGTCTCACTGTGCCATACCTCACTGTGCCCATTGCAGTCTCACTTTGCCATACCTCACTGTTCCCATTGCAGTCTCACTGTGCCAACCTCACTGTGCCCATTACAGTCTCACTATGCCCGAGTACCTGCATTCTTGACAGGCGTCCATTTTTTAAAAGTCACGGCTTCCTCCTGGCGTTCCGTTCCATGATAGGCATTTCACACTGTGTTCCGCCTATCACGGAGGTCCTCTCATGCTCGGACTCAGTTTCCCAGCAGACACTTCAGTGTTCCGCCAACCATGGACATTCTTTCATCCTCGAACAAGAGGACGTCCGCGATTGGCGGAACACTGAACACAGTGTCTGCTGGGAAACTGTCCGAGGATGAGAGGACTTCCGTGATAGGCGGAACACAGTGTCAAATGCCTATCACGGAACGGAACGCCAGGAGGAAGCTGCGGCTTTCAAAAAGTGGACGCCTGTCAAGAATTTAGGTACTGACTCGAGTATAAGCCGAGGGGGGTATTTTCAGCCCTAAAAAAAGGGCTTTAAAACTCGGCTTATACTCGAGTATATACGGTACTTACCTTTCTTTAGCTCGCTCTAGTCTAGTCACGCTCACCTGTGTCAGTGAGCATCTGGTTGTAGGGAGGAGGAGGGAGAGCTGACAACCGCTGGGAGTTCCTAGCTGTTTTTGATCACTCCCTGAGCTGCGGAATGACATGACCCAACTGGAGCAAGCCAAAAAGGGAAAGTATACTTTTATTTGAATTTTTTTTTAACATAAGGTAGGCAGCAATAAGTGTGTGTTTGTGGGGGGGGGGGCATTTTTAAGAATAGTTATGGTTAGGCACTTTCATTTCGCTGTTATGGCCAAATATTTTGTCCATGTAATTTTTTATTTTTTTTAAAGCGGAGGAGTGGGTTGGCCCACGAATCGATTCTTTGCAGTTTTGCTGAAACAAATATGAGGCAAGATGCAAATATTTGCTGACATCTATTACAATTACCTCTACCTGCAGGCACAGGAAGTAACATTTCTATTTAACCCCCCCGGCAATGCCTATTTTAATGTTCATAGGTACATTGCCCGTTAATAGGTAAATTTATTGTAAAGCTTTAATTATTATTTTTTTCATTAAAATAACAAACTTGTTATTCTTACCTGCTCTGTGCAACGATTCCTCTTCTCGGGTCCCACGCCGGCGCTCCTGGCTCCTCTCTGGTGCCCCCACGGCAAGCAGCTTGCTATTAGTGCACCAGAGCCAAGCTGCTGCTCTGTGTGTCCAATCACACACAGAGTCACGGTTCGGCCCCACCACCTCCATCCTCTGATTGGCTTACTGGCTGCGATTCACAGTAGCGGGAGCCAATGGCTTCTGCTGCTGCCAATAGCCAATCAGGAGTGTTAGTTCCCAGAGAGGCAAGGCTCTCCTGTATATCACTGGATCGAGAGGAGGCTCAGGTCAGTATTAGTGGGGCTTCTGCACACAGTTTTTTAGCTTCATGTATAGAATGCATGAAGGTAAAAAAAACATGTGCCTTTACAACCACTTTAATAAATGACCCCCAAATAGAATCAGCAGTTGACACTGGTTGGCAAGCTGCTAGTTCTGTGACAGATCCTTGCTTTGTGCACTGATGTGCAGCCATGTTGGAACAGGAAGGGGCCGTCCCCAAACTGTTCCCACAAAGCTGGGAGCATTAAATTGTCCAAAATGTTTTGGTATGCTGGCGCCTTAAGAATTCCCTTCACTGGAGCTAAGGGGCCAAGCCAAACCCCTGAAAAACAACCCCACACTATAATCTCCCCTCCACCAAATGATTTGGACCAGTGCACAAAGCAAGGTCCATAAAGACATGGGTGGAGAAACTTGGCCGGCCTGCACAGAGTCCTGACATCAACCCGATAGAACACCTTTGAATTAGAGTAGAGACTGCGAGCCAGGCCTTCTCATCCAATATCATCGCCTGTTTGACCATTCTGGAAGAATGGTCAAACATTCCCATAGACCTATTCCTAAAACTTGTGGACAGTCTTCCCAGAACAGTTAAAGCTGTTATAGTTGCAAAGGGTGGTCCAACTCAATATTAAACCCTATGGACTAAGACTGGGATGCCATTAAAGTTCATGTGTGTGTAAAGGCATGCGTCCCAATACTTTTGGTAAAGTGTATGTGGATGATGCAGCAGCTGTCCCCAAACTGAGTCTAAAGCCTCATACACACTATTAGATTTTGTGCAGATTTTTGTCTTCCGATTTACCAAAACCATGTAGTGCAAGGGCCTTCCTGATTGCATACAAATTGAAACTCTTAAGGTTTGACCTCATACTATATGGTTTTGGTCAATCGGAAGACAAAAATCTGCAGAAAATCTAATAGTGTGTCTCGGGCTTTAGACTGTGAGCTGAGCAATGACATGTGACCAGGGCCATCTTTTCCATTGGGCACGCTGGGAAGTTGCCCGGGGGCCCCGCTTGCCTGGGGGGCCCCACCGGCTGCCCAGCAACCCCAGTAAAAAATTGTGGAGAGTGACAGGTTAGAACTGACCATGCCCAGTTTGCGGAAATCACAGAGAAGATCCGGTCCTCCACGAGTGTGGGGGGTTGCTGATGTAAGGGGGGAGTGAATGCAAAAATGTAAGGGGGCACTGATATAAAGGTTCCCCCTCCTATATTAGTGACCCCCCTTACCTTAGTGTATTTACTCTACGGAAGGTGGTCTCTGGTCACCAGAGTGCCCCCCACATCAGAGTTCCCCTTTACATCAGAGTCTGCAGGATTCCCCCTTACAATGCAAGGGGGAACTCAGTCTAGTTTTTTGCAGTGGCAGTAAAAAATTTGGTTCTGCCAGTAAATTTTATGATTTTTGTCAGTAAATTCTCGTGCGTGATTGTGTAGACAGGGCCCCAGTGCACTGTATTGCCCGGGGGCCTATAATGCTCTTAAGATGACACTGCATGTGACCTCTGATCACTGAGTTCTCATTCTTACCAGAGCAGAGAGCCGTGACTATTAGTTACCGGCTCTCTGCCCCTTCAGTGCTCACTGGAAAGGGGGCGGGAGTAGTGCGCTGAGAGGCTTAGCAAACTGCAGGTAAGGCTTCTGGGTCAATCCTGACAATATGGTCGGGATTCTTCCAGAGCCTGGACTGGCTCCGACATCAGCCAACAGCGGGCTTTAGCTGAATCTGGGTCACAGGAGTGTGGAACCAAGTGCACTGCTGTGATTCACCATCAAAGTATGGCCAAAAGAGCTTTGGTCATACATCTCCTTTTAACTTGTATATATTTTTACCGAAACGAGAAAGAAACTTTGCAATATTTGCTTGGAGTTCTTTTTTAAAGCGAGATAAAAGTGAACATATTATTTTGCGCTTAATGAAAATGTATTTTTGTGTTGCATGTATAGAAGTTGTCAAATTACCTACCAACTTATTATTTTACTACAGACCTGGCTGGCGGACTGGCTTCTGACACACAACCCCAATAGACCAGACATCCAAGAAAAGTCCATTTAAACATCAGGCTGTTGGCCTGACTTGTGGCGGGGAGTTTCTCTTTGTACTTTTTTTATGTTTCATATTTACATATAATATTGTAAAACGTTAATAAAAAAAAAATTGACAAAAAATATTGAACAATCTCATTTTGCTGCATTTATTGTATTATTATTTTTTTTTCTTTACTCCTGATGGTTGTGTTGAACTGGATTGTATTGCTCTTTATTTTAAAATTATTAGGGAACACTAACAGATGACAAGTAATGTTTTTTCTACAAAGAGACAATATACACCAGCTATCAAAATCCCCTACATCGGGCGTCAGCAACCTGTAGACCTGCTGACCCGCCATCCAAGAGCATAAGGCCTCGTACACAGGACCGAACATGTCTGCTGAAACTGGTCCGCGGATGTTTCTTAGCATGCTAAGAAACATGTCCGCTGGAAGCCTGTCCGTCGGACATGTTCGGTCGTCTGTACGACTCACCGGACATGTCCGCTCGGCCGAAAGCCCTCGCATGCGTCGAAGTGATTCGACGCATGCGTGGAAGCATTGACCTTCCAGGGTCGTGCACGTCGCCGCGTCCACGTCACCGCGTATCCTGTCCGCGCGGATTTCGGTTTGATGGTGTGTACAACCATCAGACCGAAATCTCCGAGCGGACATGTCCGATGAAAACGGTCCGCGGACCGTTTTCATCGGACATGTCCCCTTGTGTGTACGGGGCCTCAGAGTGCAAAGCAGTGAGACTACTTGTAAAGTTGGAGGTGTAGTAGGGAGCAAGAGCTGCATAAGCTGATGCCATGCACACATTTTGCAGCGGCAGCAGGAGTTATAGACCCCTCCAACCATGACGGGGGTTTGTAGCACCTGCCAAGCATCACCCATTCAAGTATTATAAGTGTCACCGGCGCAAAAAAAATAGTTTTAAATAAATAAATAAGTGATCTGCTGCAATACTGTGTAAACCCTCAGTAGAGGGTTTAAAAGTGCATATGGAAAAAATGTTTTACTGCGCTGATCATCCAGAAAGTGCAATTTCATAAAGTGGTAATAAGCTGTGAACTAAGGGCCAGATTCACAAAAGAGATACGACGGCGTATCTCCTGATACGCCGTCGTATCTCTGTGTTAGGGCCGTCCTAACTATGCGACTGATTCATAGAATCAGTTACGCATAGCTAGCCCTAAGTTCCAACAGGTGTAATTGAATTACACTGTCGGATCCTAAGGACGCAATTCTAGGCCGGCCGCTAGGTGGCGAGGCCATTGCGGTCGGCGTAGAATATGCAAATGAATAGTTACGGCGATTTCCGAACCTCCGCGCTGCCCGTCGATCTAACTTTACGTCGTTTCCGTCGAGTTACGCCGCGTAAAATTAGGGCCGAGCCCTAGTTGTTCTAAGCCATGTTAAGTATGGCCGTCGTTCCCGCATCAAAATTTAAAAAACAACGTCGTTTGCGTAAGTCGTCTGTGAATGGCGCTGGATGCCATTTACGTTAACGTCTAAACAAATGACGTCCGTGCGACGTCATTTAGCGCAATGCACGTCGGGTAATTTACCCGACGGAGCATGGGCAGTACGTTCGGCGCGGCAACGCGCCTAATTTAAATGGTGCCCGCCCCATTTGAATTGGGCGGGCTTGCGCCAAGCACATTTACGTTACACCGCCGCAAGTTTACAGGTAAGAGTTCTGAGAATCAGGCACTTACGCTGTAAACCTGCAGCGGTGTAACGTAAATCACATACGTTACGCTGCCGAGGAGCAACGTAATTCTATGTGAATCTGGCCCTAAAGTGCTATATCAAGTACAACGACATAATTGATAGACTCACATATGTTTATTCATATAGTATATCACGCTATACCAAAAAATAATCAATGTATAAATAAATAAATGGATGTTATAAAAATGTGCAAAAAATGAAAAAAAAATGGAAAAAACAGCGGTTAATTGTCAACATGGAACATCAAAGGACAATATCACTGCACGTTGTGCTCCTGTGGTGGAAATATTACCGCTGATAGTGCTCCTTATGTGAAATAGATACGAGAAAAAAAATATATATATATATATTAAATTTCAAAGTCCCATAAATAGCTAGTAAATGTGCAAAATTGGAATTGGAAAATTGGAAAAAAGTTCAATATTGGAACAGCAAACAATTTTGCAATTGAGCGGAGGATTCCAATGTGGTAAGTAGGGAGGGGTTCAATGCTGGTAGTGCTTATTGCATGAAGTGAATAATTAAGGGTGCAGCTGTCTCTTCCACCCGACAAACATGTGCCACCATCACCAACGGCTAGACTGAACACTCACCAGACCCCAAATAGTAAAGGCCACAAAATGGTTTCTTTTCTGACCGCCACTGGGTATATTCTCCTTCTCCCTCTTTCAAGAATTACCTTATTGCCTCAAAAACAAGGGGCTCATCATAGTGTAGTATTTAAAAAACGTATTTATTAAAATAATAAAAACAGTGCACTTACAAGAAAGGTGCCTCTGACCGGCACTGAGTATCTCTGGCAGTGTCGAGCGTTATAGCCGCTGACCAGCGTTTGTATTGTTCCTCGAGTGATGTGCGTCCCTCGCTCCTGTTCCCCTGTATGTCTACAGATGGTTCCAACGCGGTGGTGCACTCCCCCTTCGTGTGTATCCAAACAGCTTCTACGCGTTTCGCAATACTTGCGTCATCAGGAAAGCTTTTTGACGTCATCACTCTCCAGCTGGTCGGGCGTGAGCCGACACTGGAAGTCTGTTTTTTCAGATTCTGTTATTTTAATCTTTTTGGATGTCAGTAACCCATATAATTCAAAATTAAGGGTACCAACTTTTTCATACTGCACCATGAAGTTTTATCTCTTCTTTACTACCATATTCACCACTTACTGAACGCCCCCTCTACTGTCCTGAGAGGAGACGGTGCAGGTGCACTAAGGATTCAACTGACACGGGGGATTCATCTTTTGGTGTTCCTTGGAAAACGAGCAAAGATCTGTCTCGGTTGGGGATTGATTTCCACGCTTGGAGCCCGATGATCCATTCCTTATGTGCTGAGCTGACATGATCTCTGTAATAGGGGTCCACCTGTTCTGGTAAGCGGCCACTTATCTACATTATGTGAGAGAAGCGTCTAGATCTGAAGATACATACTCTTGTTCCCATGTTGTGTGATTGAATATCTGCGGTCTATTTGCTATAGTGCTACACTTTATGGACTTCGGGCCAGATTCACAAACGAGATACGATGGCGTATCTACTGATACGCCGTCGTATCTATGCGACTGATTCATAGAATCGGTTACGCATAGCTAGCCCTAAGATGCGACAGGTGTAATGGACTTACACTGTCGGATCTTAGGATGCAGTACCGCGGCCGCCGCTGGGGGGAGTTCTCGTCGTAAACCAGCGTCGGGTATGCAAATTAGCACTTCCGGAGATCCACAAAGCTTTTTCCCTTCGTTAAGTCGCAGTAAGTGTTAGTTTGCCGTCGCAAAGATAGGGTACCTTTTACAAAGTGTAAAGTTAGTACACCATGTAAAAGTGTACCCGTCTTTCCCGCGTCGCTGTCAATTTTTTTTTTAAATTCTTTTTTTCTCTTTCGTTCATAGACGGACACAGCATCCTTTGACCTTAGGGTTATGTTCCTCCTACCAGGAGATTTTAGGCAGAATTCTTACAGCACCCAAGGTGTTAAAACTTTCCTTCATGCCGCTCCTCCCAGGGGGCGTGGCTCCCCCAGGCATAACCCACACCCTGCTTCAGCAGCTTCAGTTTGTTTCTGCCTAACCGTCAGGAGAGTCAGGCTCTCTCTGGAGTCCTGGACTCTGGAGTTTTTTCTTGCAAATTTTTTTTTTGCATTTTGCGAGTTTTTTCTCGCTTTTTTATTGGCCCCTCATTCCTCACAATGCCGGAATTAACCCTAAGCGCCCCTCCCCCTGCCACATCTGTTGAATCGGTGTCGGCTGTCCTGGAGTCTTTTCTCTCCAGGTTTGAAGCTGCCAGTGCTCGGTTGGGGGGTAAAAAGCGCCCCCCCCCGGAGGCTGTTTCTGGGGATATCTCTGACGCAGAATCTGATAACGCTGTTGCTGCTTCTGGTTCTGTCATGTCAGAGGATGCGGGCTTAACCCACATGGACAGCGAGGATGACTCTGCTGCGGAGTCTGCTGACAAGGAATTTGTTGGAGCTCTTATTACTGCGGTACGTGAGACTCTTCATTTAGAGGATGTGGCGGAGACACCAGCGGTGTCAGTCCCTTTTGGATTCCGCAAACCACCGCGTACCGCTAAGGTATTCCCTTGTGTTCCTTATTTGGACAATTTGTTGTATAAGGAATGGGATACACCGCAAAAGGCTTTTACTGTTCCTAAAAGCTTTGCTACCCGTTACCCCCTGGAGGAGGACTTTTTAAAAAAGTGGGTCACTCCTCCGTCGGTGGACCCTCCTGTGTCCAGACTGAGTAAGGCTACTACGTTGCCTGTGGAGGGGGCTCCTGCTTTCAAGGACCCCGCCGATAGGAGAGTGGAGGCCGTGGCCCGCTCCCTGTTCTCGGTGGTGGGTTCGGCGGTAAGGCCGGCTCTGGCCGGCGCCCTGGTTGCTCAGACACTAACTGAAAGGGCGAAGCTCCTGCTGCAGGATCTGGAGGTCCAGGGTGCTTCCGAGTCCTCTAGGGACCTGGCTGAGCAGTTGATTCAGGGTCAGAAGTTTCTCTGTGAGGCGGCTATGGATTCGATTCCTTTGCTTTCCAGGGCTTCTGTCTACGCAGTGGTTCTGCGCCGCCTTATATGGCTGAAGTGCTGGTCGGCTGACCAGTCCTCGAAAAAGGCCTTGGTGGATTTGCCCTTTAAGGGCGGACGGCTCTTTGGGGCATCCCTGGATGACATCATTAAGGATGCCACTGGAGGCAAGAGCACCTTGCTCCCTCAGTCGGGGAAGGGTAAGGAACCTCGCCGCAAGCAAGGTCCTACTTTTACTACCCCTAAGCGTTTTTTTCGTGCGCCCAGCGCGGCTGGAAAAGGTCCGCAGGGGGCAAAAGCCCCTGCTGCCGGGCGTAAGCGCCCCTGGTTTAACAAACCAAACAAGCCTGCGGAAAAGCCTGCTTCCGCATGAAGGTCTGCCCCCGCCCGGGTCTCGGGTGGGGGGACGGCTTCACGACTTCGCGGATCGGTGGAACTCTCTTCTGACCGACCGTTGGGTTTGCGAGGTGGTCGCCTCGGGGTACAAGATAGAGTTCCTCTCTTGTCCCCCAAACAGATTTTTTCCATCCAACCTCCAGCTTCCTCCGGATCGTCGGCTAGCCCTGTCCGGGGCTGTCCAGGATCTTCTGGACAGAGGGGTGGTTGTGCCGGTTCCCTCGCTGGAACGGTTTCGGGGGTTCTACTCCAATCTGTTCGTGGTTCCCAAGAAGGGAGGGGTTTGCCCTGTCCTGGACCTAAAGGCCCTCAACTCCTTTGTCAAGGTGCAGCGATTCAGGATGGAGTCGGTCCGTTCTATCATAGCGGCCCTCCACCAGGGGGACTTCATGGCGTCCTTGGACATCATGGACGCATACCTGCATGTCCCCGTTTGCACAAGCCACCAAAGGTATCTGCGTTTTGCGATCGGGGAGGACCACTATCAATCGTGGCCCTCCCGTTCGGGCTGGCGTCGGCACCACGGGTGTTCACCAAGGTGCTCGCCCCGATCCTGGCCTTGCTAAGGCAGCGAGGGATCGCTATCGTGGGATACCTGGACGACCTTCTCCTGAGAGCTTCTTCAAGCTCAGAGTTAGAGGAGGACGTGTCCATCACGTGTCGGACTCTGCAGGAGTTCGGCTGGCTTCTGAATCTCAAAAAATCAGTGTTGGTTCCGTCCCAGAGGCTGGAACACCTGGGGCTGGTTTTGGATTCGGGGGAGGCAAAAGTGTTCCTCCCATCGGAAAAACTGCGGACCCTGCAATCTGCAGTGAGACAGTTGTCGACCCAGAAGTGGTCGTCTCTTCGCTTCTGCATGCGGGTTCTGGGTCTGATGGTGGCCTCCTTCGAGGCGGTTCCGTATGCCCAATTCCACACCAGGGTACTACAGAAGGAGATTCTGTCACGATGGGACAGGGTCCCATCTTCTCTGGATCGCCAGATTCGGTTGAGCCATCTGGCCAAGTCTTCCCTGGCATGGTGGCTGACGTCTCCGGTTCTTCGGTCCAGGAAGTCTTTTCTTCCGTGCCGCTGGACAGTGGTCATGACGGATGCCAGCCTCTTCGGCTGGGGGGGCGTCTGGGGCACCCAGTCAGCCCAGGGGCGTTGGACTCAGGAGGAGTCCCGCCTGCCGATCAATATCCTGGAGCTCCGAGCGATCAAGCTGTGCCTTGTCAGGTGGTCCCTGGAGCTGCAGGGCCGTCCTGTCAGGATCCAGTCCGACAACGCCACGGCCGTGGCGTACGTCAATCATCAGGGCGGCACAAGGAGCTCGGCCGCGGCGACGGAGGTCGCTCACATACTTCGGTGGGCCGAAAGGTCCGTTCCGGCCCTGTCAGCGGTATACATTCCGGGAGTTCTGAATTGGCAAGCCGACTTCCTAAGTCGCACGACTCTGGATCAAGGGGAGTGGTCTCTCCACCCGGAGGTTTTTCAGATCCTGTGTCAAAAATGGGGCACTCCAGACGTGGACCTTCTGGCGTCCCGTCTCAATCGGAAGGTACCACGGTTTGTGGCCAGGGCAAGGGACCCGTGGGCAAACGCGTCAGACGCGTTAGTGGCTCCCTGGGGTCAATATCACCTGATTTACGCCTTCCCTCCTCTAAGGCTCCTACCCCGCCTGCTGCGCAGGGTGGAAGCCGAAGGGATTCCAACGATCCTGATCGCCCCAGATTGGCTGCGTCGCTCTTGGTACGCGGACCTGGTACGTCTGGTGGCAGACGCCCCCTGGCGCCTGCCTCTGAGGGAAGATCTCCTGTCTCAGGGCCCGATCTTCCATCCTGCTTTACGGTCACTGGCTTTAACGGCGTGGCTGTTGAGAACCAGGTACTGAAGGACCGGGGCCTGTCGGGCCCGGTAATCTCTACCATGATACGTGCACGGAAGTCCACTTCTCGAAAAATGTATCATCGTACATGAAAAGCATACATCTCTATGTGTGAGGAGATGAAGTGGCACCCCCGTACTTACGTGGTGTCCCGGATCCTGCTGTTCCTACAGCGGGGAGTGGACCAGGCTCTTGCCTTGAGCACGATCAAGAGTCAGATTTCTGCTCTGGCTGTTTATTTTCAGCGTCCCGTGGCAGCGCACTCTTTGGTTCGCACGTTTGTGCAGGGGGTCCGGCATGTGGCCCCCCCGGTGCGCCCTCCGCTACCTTCTTGGGACTTGAACTTGGTCCTCTCGGCGCTTCAGCGTGCCCCCTTTGAGGACATTCGGGAGATCCCCTTGCTGACTTTGTCGCAGAAGGTGGTCTTTCTGGTAGCTATTACCTCTATCAGACGAGTGTCTGAACTGGCGGCCTTGTCTTGCAAGGCCCCCTACTTGGTCATCCATCAGGATAAGGCGGTGCTGCGCCCGCGACCTTCTTTTCTTCCGAAGGTCGTTTCGGCCTTTCACATTAACGAGGACATTGTTGTTCCATCATTATGTCCTCAGCCGAAGAACCCGAAGGAAGCCGTTTTACATTCTCTGGATGTGGTTCGGGCCCTTCGAGTTTACTTGTCGGCGACAGCTCCGTTCCGGAAGTCGGACTCGCTGTTCGTGTCTGTGTCCGGTCCCAGTAAGGGCCTGGCAGTCTCGTCGGCCACCATTTCCAGGTGGATCCGACAGGTTGTGCTTCAGGCCTACGCCCTGAAGGGGCGGGCGCCTCCCTTTCGGGTCACGGCGCATTCGACCAGGGCGATTGGAGCCTCCTGGGCTTTCCGACACCAAGCCTCTGTGTTACAGGTGTGTAAGGCTGCGACCTGGTCGTCGGTCCACACTTTTTCAAAGTTTTATAAGGTGGATGTGAGTGCATCTTCTGATGCCTCATTCGGCCGCAGGGTGTTACAGGCGGCAGTTTAAGGTTGGAGTTCCTCCGTTGAGTAACTCCGGTTTTGTTTGGGGTGTAACCTGTTGTTTGCTGTGTTATTTTTCCCACCCCTCGTTTTTTTGACACTGCTTGGGGACGTCCCTAGGGTCAAAGGATGCTGTGTCCGTCTATGAACGAAAGAGAAAAAAGGATTTTTGTACTCACCGTAAAATCCATTTCTCTGAGTTCATAGACGGACACAGCACCCACCCCTCCTTGGTTTGTACTGCTTGTTACGAACTGAAGCTGCTGAAGCAGGGTGTGGGTTATGCCTGGGGGAGCCACGCCCCCTGGGAGGAGCGGCATGAAGGAAAGTTTTAACACCTTGGGTGCTGTAAGAATTCTGCCTAAAATCTCCTGGTAGGAGGAACATAACCCTAAGGTCAAAGGATGCTGTGTCCGTCTATGAACTCAGAGAAATGGATTTTACGGTGAGTACAAAAATCCTTTTTTTACCCGTCGCGATTCACAAAACCTTGGCGCATCGTAACTTCGCGCAAAGCACGTCGGGAAATTTGCGTCGGGAGCATGCGCAGTACGTCCGGCGCGAGAACGCCCCATTTGAATTGGCCCGCCTTGCGCCGGCCGGATTTAGGATACACCGCTGCAAATTTCCAGGTAAGTGCTTTGTGGATCGGGCACTAACTTGGTAAAAATTGCGGCGGTGTAACTTAAATCGGAAAAGTTAAGTTGCGCCCGGGCTACATGAATCTGGCCCTTCCATTTTTGTTTTGGTACTTCTTTGGTTTTTCAAGTTGTTACTACTCTGTTACTAACTTTTTGTGCTTATGTGGACTGGAATGATCATTCACCACGAATGCTGAGGGTTTAAAGTGACATTGTTGTTGTTTGTTTCTTTTATATCATTTTTTTTTTCAGTCATTCATTCATCTTTTTTATTATTTATATGGTTTCATTTAAATGATTATCCTCACACATTCACATTGTATCATAAGAGTCGCTGGTATATGCGATTTTTAGGTTGTGCATTATTAATTATCTTCTTTACATATCACCTTAGTTCCCTATTCAAACTAATATTTAATTGCAGCACCTTGTCATATTTTTATGTCACGTTTAATTTGTGTCCTTAATTGGAACACACACCTGTGTTTTTTGTGCTAAACCCTTGCACTTTGTGGCACTAATTAACACTTTCTACATTTTGGGGATAGCACGGATCAACTCCATTTACACATTCCTTCCCCGATGGGTTATATACTGTATATGTATAAGCTGTTTGGATTGGAGCACAGGTATATCGTATTTTACTTTTCTTCTCTAAAACATGCCTACAGGGGACAGGCCTTTTCTAATGAAAACAAATTGTTGGGTCCCATTCACATTATTGTGTCCTGTGAATGTGCTGTGCATGTGTTTATGTAACATGAAGCATTCGTTCTATTTTTGATGCAGTGCCATTTATTCTGAATTCATTATGAATGGCACCCCAATGTACTTTGCTGACAGAGGCTGCACAGCTCTGCAACACCCAGAAATTCACGATTCTGCATTTGAGTGCGATGCGCTGTCATATAAGGTGCAGGTCCGATTTCTGGGCCATTGAGGTGCATGCCAACCCATTCATTGTGAGACGTTAAAGTGGAGGTTCACCCTTTAAAAAAAATTCTGACATCACACAGAGTCGAGCCATCCTACCGACAGAATGCCGGTGTTTTTTTTTTTTTCTCAGCACATACCTCGTTATCACGATTTTCACCTCACGGCAATCCCGCGGGAGTGGGCGTTCCCAAGCACTGCCTGTGATTGACAGGCTTTCGAACGGCGCATACTGCACGTCACAGGTTGCCGACAGAACCCGAACGTCGGTGCGCAGGCGCCGTATAGAGCCGCACCGACGTTCGGGTTTTTTCGGCAACCTGTGACACTTAGTATGCGCCGTTCGGAAGCCTGTCAATCACAGGCAGTGCTTGGGAACGCCCACTCCCGCCGGGAAAAACACCGGCATTCTGTCGGTAGGATGGCTCGACCTCCACTTTAAGTGCGGCCTTTATGTTCTTTAATGCCCGGTATCTGGTTCGGCTTCTCTATCATGTGACAGCTGCGATTGACTGCCATAGGGGTTACAATCAGGAGGCCGTCCCTCTGGCTCCCAATCAGAAGCCGAGACTGAGAGCTGTCAGTGACAACTTGGCCGGTGTGCTGGGAGAGTGCAGTGAGCACACCCTCAGAACATGGATGCATATTGGTGCCGGCTTGACCTATTCTTGCCGCCACATATATTCCTTACGTGGTTGGCAAGTGTTTAACACACCACACCTTAGTGGTTAGGAGTGAACCTCACATAAGACTTTGCACAACTTTTGTTTTGTGCACCTGGAATGCATTTAGCTGATATAATCTATAAGTCCCGTCGCGATTCATGCCGCCACCTCACTGCAGGCTAAAACTGACTTCTGCCTGCACACTAAAACTGGACATTGATCATGCGAGCAATGTAAACAAACACTTATTAGAGTATTTATTATTCACATAGCAATTCACCCAGTGAAAGTGCATGTACATTCATTCTGTGTGAATGGAATAAAAAAAATGTTAATGGGCTAATGTTAATGGGTTAATGTTAAAGGGGTGGTTCCCCCTTAAAACAAATTTCTAACAATACATTTGGAAGACTGCTTACACTGCGGGTAGGCTGGCTTTTTTTTTATTTATTTTTTTCATACATACCTCGATATCGCCGTTTCATCCCTCGACTTCCGGGTATGAGTCTTGTGGCGGTGGGCGTTCCTAGTTGATTGACGTTCCTCCGACCGATGCATACTTGATGTCACGACTTTCCGAAAAAAGCCGAACGTCGCTGCGCAGGCGCCGTATAGAGCCGACTCTATACGGCGCCTGCGCAATGACATTCGGCTTCTGTTGGAAAGTCGTGACGCTCAGTATGCGCCGGTCGGAGGAACGTCAATCAACTAGGTCCAGCAAGACTCATACCCGGAAGCCGAGGGATGAAACGGCGATATGCGATATGATCGAGGTATGTACGAAAAAAAAAAAAATGCCAGCCTACCCGCAGTGTAAGCAGTCTTCCGAATGTATTGTTAGAAATTTGTTTTAGGGGGAACCACCCCTTTAAAGGAAATATCCTTTGCTGGTCAAATAGTTATACTGATTTACAAATACTGCATTTTGGCCACTAGATGGGGCTAAATATCTTAGGAATTGTATTAATATTTTTACTCTATTCACACAGATCAGATATACACGCACTTTCACTGGGTGAATAGTTTTATAAATACACTCTCCTAAAAGTTACTGACTTTAAAAAAAAAAAACACTTGTTTTTTTATCTACTGCAACCATTTCCTCTCTACATACATAATATCGCTAAGTGGAAGAGTGGGTTTGATAATAAAGTTGGCAGTGTCTCCACCCAGGACAGGGCATCTGTGAGCAGAGGGGATTCCCTTTCTGGGAAATGAACCAGTAATCAATGAAATTGGGAGCTGAGGAACTGCTGCAACCAGCATAGAACATTAACCATAAATATATAGATGCACATATGTATGGAAATATTACAAAGTTAAAAAATTTATTTAAAAATATTAAAAACCAAATATCTCAAGCAATTGACAATATATATTGTAGCGCCCTGCTCCCAAAGTTGGGGGCGCTATTTCAAATTTAAGGGATGTCTGGGCCAATAGTTGGGCCCAGAACTGTTGAATTATATACAAATTTGTACCATGGTGTATTGGGTGTCCCTCCTCGGCAGCAGTGCAGTGGGTGTGGTGACCCCGCTGTGCGTGTTGGGAGGGGATACTTAGGGGCAGACGCCATTTTCCAGGGTCCTTTCGCCTCATGGCCCTCCTGGCACGAGGTGGCTGTGTTCCTGTCCAGTGGGCCCTGCCTCCATCCCCCTCTGCCACCAACACCCCCTGCCTTCACACCCCCCCCCTCTGCAGTGCCACAACCCCCCCCTGCCTCCAATCTCCCTCTGCCTCCAATCTCCCCTTGCCTCCAATCTCCCTCTGCCTCCAATCTCCCCCTGCCTCCAATCTCCCTCTGCCTCCAATCTCCCCCTGCCTCTAATCTCCCCCTGCCTCCAATCTCCCTCTGCCTCCAATCTCCCTCTGCCTCCAATCTCCCCCTGCCTCTAATCTCCCCCTGCCTCCAATCTCCCCCTGCCTCCAATCTCCCCCAGGCCCCCTGCCTCCATCGTCCGCTGCCTTCATCCCCCTCTGCGGTGCCACCAACAACCCCTGTCTCCATCCCTCACCCTCTGCGGTGCCACCATCCCCCTCTGCGGTGCCACCAACACCCCCTGCCTCCAATCATCGCCTGCCACTAACACCCCCTGCCTCCAATCTCCCCCTGCCCCAATTGCCCCCTGCCTCCATCCCCCTCTGCGGTGCCACCACAGCCACCATCACCCCCTGCCTCTAATCACCCCCTGCCTCCAATCTCCATACTCAGTTCCAAGCCAA
The DNA here is from genome assembly GCF_905171775.1 of Rana temporaria. Lineage (NCBI taxonomy): Eukaryota > Metazoa > Chordata > Amphibia > Anura > Ranidae > Rana > Rana temporaria. The sequence goes on along the minus strand of NC_053489.1, from coordinate 36,606,180 downwards.
ACCGATCTCAGCTTTTTTTACTGGCACATTTCCGCAACCACTGACATTTACGAACGGGGGAAAGAAGTGCCCGTTTTTACGAAAAATACGGACGGTTGGCAACACGTATCACTAATTTACTATCAGATATTTCACTTTGGATGTCGCACCACTTCCTCAAACTCAATCTATCTAAAACGGAACTTATCATTTTCCCTCCCCCACGTGCCTCTTCCCCTGATCTCTCTGTCAAAATTAATGGCACAACTATCAGCCCATCCCCACATGTCAAGGTCCTAGGAGTAGTCCTGGACTCTGAACTGTCCTTTAAACCTCACGTTCAATCACTGTCCAAATCTTGCCGCCTCAACCTTCGCAACATCTCCAAAATACGCCCCTTTCTAACCAATGACACCACAAAGCTCTTAATTCACTCCCTGGTCATCTCTCGCCTCGATTACTGCAACTCCCTCCTCATTGGCTTACCGCTGCATACTCTATCCCCCCTTCAGTCCATCATGAATGCTGCTGCCAGACTCATCCACCTTACCAAACGCTCTGTCTCTGCTTCCCCTCTCTGTCAATCCCTCCATTGGCTTCCACTCACCCAAAGAATTAAATTCAAACTACTAACTACTACCTACAAAGCCATCCACAACTCTGCCCCCAGCTACATCACTGACCTAGTCTCTAAATACCAACCTAATCGTTCTTTTCGCTCTTCTCAAGACCTCCTACTCTCTAGCTCTCTCATCACCTGCTCCCATGCTCGTCTCCAGGACTTCTCCAGAGCCTCTCCAAGCCTATGGAACTCCTTACCCCAATCTATCCACCCATCTCCTTCTCTACTAGCTTTTAGAGGATCCCTGAAAACTCTCCTCTTCAGAGAAGCCTATCCTACCCACACCTAACAACTGTATTTGCATTTGAGTCCATCTGATCATCCCCCACAGCTACTACCCATTGTTCCACTTGACCCTCCCTTCTAGATTGTAAGCTCTAACGAGCAGGGCCCTCTGATCCCTCCTGTATTGAATTGTATTGTGACTGTACTGTCTTCCCTGATGTAAAGCGCTGCGCAAACTGTTGGCGCTATATAAATCCTGTATAATAATAATAATAATAACACTGCTATCCGGGTGAGCAATACCCACTCAGGAGTGAGTGGCGAATATTGGAACTTTGATTACTTTGTGCATTCTGTACCGCGTACCTGAACCTTCCCCTTCTCTCTATACTCTCTACTTCCTTCACGCGTTTAATGCAGCGAAATAAAGCCTACAGTTGAAGGTTTTACATCTTGTGTGGACATTGCAATTTCTACAGACTTTCTTCCCTAGACAACGAACTTGGAGGTAAGGTGCAAAACCCAAAATCTAAAGCAGCAGCTCCTACGGGGGTAGTGCTACAATTAATTAAATTTAAAAATTATAGTAATAATTTTCAATTAAGAAAAAAAAATGAAAAATAAAATTTCAATGTATTTTGCAATTATAGCGCCTGGTTACTTTCCAGAACCGGTGCTAGGTTAAATTTAGAGGGGGTCAGGGAGTTAGGTAACTCTGACCATGTTAATTTGTTCCAATTTAGGCCTCTGTCTCAGCTTTGGCTGTGCTGTGGGCTCATTCTGTCATTCCTGTGGTGCTGATCTCACCCCAGGTCGGCAGTTGGCAGCAGTGGAGTCAAGGACGGGGTGCTCTTACCCAGCAGCCTATCAGGAGGAGTTTTCCTCGCTGTGCATGCTGGGGGAGGGTATGTATGAGACAGATGCTATTTTCCTGCTATTTTCCAGGGTCTTCTCCTCGTGTGGTGCCCACCTTTAGGGTAGCCACTCCACGCCGCCCCGGCGAATGGCCTTCCGGGCCGGGGTGCGCGTGCAACGCAGAGATCCTGGCTTTGGGACTACGTTGGCCCGGAGCAATTGATCTGCCGCTTGGGGACTTAGTAGTCGACTGGGTCCCACCTAAGGCTGCATTCACACCTAAGCGACAGCCGCGTTCGCGTGTAGCGGCAGATTTGCCGCGATTACAAATGTTTCAATTTTTTTTTTTTTTCCTAAAGTATTCCCATTGCTGTCTATGGGAAAACGCGCCTGTCGCGTGAAAAAAAGGGTCCGGGACTTTTTTTCAGGCGACAGGCGTTGCGCGTCTATGATATGTGAACCATCTCCATAGACGGCAATGGGAATTCTCCCCTCTAGCGGCAGAAGTGTCCCGCGTCGGGCGTTTTGTCGCTTAGGTGTGAATGGGGTCTAAGGAGGTTCTGGGCTGTCCGTCCTTTTGGAGGAAGCCGTACGCTGGAGAGTCTGCCTGAGGAGTACCAAGAGAGGCTGGTGTTCCAATAGGGGCCTGACCATCCTTTGGGGACCAGGGGAGCCAGACACTGAGAGGCTGAATGTTGGCCGCCAGTCAGTCGGTACCCTTATTTAAAACTACCTGAAGGAGATCCGGGTGTCAAGTCTGCTAAGGAGAATTATCTCCGCTGTTTCAACTATAGGGAGGGTCTGTGGCAGAGACTTATTTTTCCAGTTTCCGAGTGTCATTCTGACTGCCAGGCTTGTGAGAGAGGCCTCTCTAGGTGCACTACGCCCACTCAGGCTGGAGTGGTGAAAAAGAAAGTATTGTTGGAAGCAGGACTGTTTTCCTATTGCTAACACCTGAATCTGCTATCTCCACTTTCGCTAAACCTCTATTCTTCACCAAGTTTTATTGTTTTTACCAGGCTGGGTAATAAAGAGCACAGAAAAAGACACCTGTGGACATTCCGTTACTGCAACTTTCACCAAATACCCCTAGACGACAGAGGAACACAAGGTAACATGCCACCCAAAACAAACCAGCAGCTCCTTTGAGGGTAATGCTACACAATAAAAAATAAAATAAAAAATAATAATAATAATAAAAAAAGACTGATAGCTGTGCAGAAGTCATCCATAATAGACAGGAGCACAGGGTGACATCCTCTAACCCCCTCAACAGAGATATCATGTCTCTGCAAACTTTTAAAAAAGTGTGTGTGTATATATATATATATATATATATATATATATATATATATACCGTATTTATTGGCGTATACCGCACACTTTTTTGCCCTTAAAATCAGGGCAAGATCGTGGGTGCGCGATATACGCCGATACCCGCGCTGAGTTTGAACTGCGCCGCCGACATATACCGAGCGCAGTACACTCAGGTACATTCGGCCAGGCTCGGCTTCGCTTGCGGTCACGCTCTGTGACGCCTCCTAGCCTTTATGCGTGAGAAGCTGAGCGTGGCCGAATGTGCCCGAGTGTAATGAGCTCGGTATATGTCGGCGGCGCAGTTCAAACTCAGCGCGGGAAGCGGGGATTCGACTGAGAGACAGCGCGGGAGGACACCACCGAGGCCGCAGACGGATGCCGGACCAGGCAAGACACCAAAGAGGGGCATTCAAACTGTAAGTATTTTTTTTTTCTTTCTAAAATTTTCCTTCTAGGTTGGGGGTGCGCGCTATACGCAGGTGCGTGCAATACCCCGATAAATACGGTATATATATATATATATAGAAAAAAAGACGATGGGACACAAACTCCAATGCGATTAATTTACTGATGAAGAGCATGGTATGCTCGTAACTGTACAGTAGCCTTGCATTACTACACATTTTCTGTCTGTGAAGAAGCAACCAGTAAATTAATTGCATTGGAGTTTGTGTCCCATCATTCTTTTTACTGAATATTGGTGGATTGTTGTGAGCCCACCCTGACACTGCTCCAGAAAAACAAAAGAAAGTAACCCACCCTATTGTTTGATATATATATATATATATATATATATATATATATATATAGTGCTGTCAGTTAAACGCGTTAAAAATGTTTTAAAGGGTGAACCTCCTTAATCGCGCGATTAATCGTGAGTTAACTATGACATTAATGCGATTAATCCCGATTAGAAATTTTAATCGCTTGACAGCACTAATATATATATATATATATATATATATACAGTATGTATAAAAAAAAATTCTGGTTACTCCTATGGTGGATTCAAAAATTTAGCCTCAATCAGAGATGGTTACCAATCACACAAAATGCAGCAGATAGTAAAAAAAGCAAGATTATAAATGCACCAAAATATAAAGCTAAAGAAGAACTCCGAACAAATGATTATTTTTTGTCCCATGCATTCGAGCTGTGCCTGCACTGCATGGGTTAACTGCTCATTTTGTCCAGGGGTGCAAGGAAAAGCTATACTTACCTGATCCTCTGTAAAACAGTGCTCCCCCGTGTCCAGCGGTGGACTGTTCCTATTGTCCTCAAGTCCAGAGCCAGTCTATGGGCGTGATGATGTCAGGAACAGTCCATTCACAAGACTGCTAGCATACCGGGGGGTGCCGGAGCAGTGGAGACCAGTCTTGTGCAGAGATGATCAGAGGAATAGGTGAGTATATCTCTGCTCTCCTCACCCCTCGAGAAATACACAGCCCCACTGCATGGGAAAATAAACATTTTGGGGCAGATCCACAAAGAAATTACGCCGGCGTATCTCTTGATACGCCGGCGTAATTTCAAATTTCCTGCGTCGTATCTTTGTTTTGAATCCTCAAAACAAGATACGACGGCATCTCGGCTAGATCCGACAGGCGTACGTCTTCGTACGCCGTCGGATCTAAGATGCAATTTTTCGGCGGCCGCTAGGTGGCGTTCCCGTAAAAATCTGCGTCGAGTATGCAAATGAGCTATTTACGGCGATCCACGAACGTACGTCGGCCCGTCGCTTTTTTTTCCGTCGTTTGCGTTCGGCTTTTTCCGGCGTATAGTTAAAGCTGCTATACTGAGGCGTACTCAATGTTAAGTATGGCCGTCCTTCCTGCGTACAATTTTGAATTTTTTACGTAGTTTGCGTAAGTCGTTCGCGAATAGGAATTTGCGTAGAATGACGTCACCGTCGTAAGCATTGGCGGGTTCCAGTTTAATTTCGAGCATGCGCACTGGGATACCCCCAGGGACGGCGCATGCGCAGTTCCAAAAAAACGTTAACGTCGGGTCACGACGTATTAGCATAAAACACGCCCCCATTAGATCCATTTGAATTCCGCGCCCTTACGCCGCGAGAGATACGCTACGCCGCCATAACTTATGGCGCGGATTCGTTGAGGATTCAAACTAAAAAAGATAAGTTACGGCGGCGTAGCGTATCTTAGATACGCTGCGCCCGGCGCAGATGTCTGTGGATCTGCCCCTTTAACTTCTTTAACTCCTTGAGCAGCCAGGGGCTTTAGTATCTGTCTAAGACCAGTTTACTAAGGCTCAGTTCACATATATGCTAATCGGATGTGTTTTGAATTGCATCCAATTCAAATAACACGTGAACCAGACCAGATTTTTTCTACTTAATGCAAAGTTCTGCCTGGGGAAATAATTTTATAAATACTGCAGTGGCTGACTTTTAATATAAGGACACTTACCTGTCCAGGGAGCCCGCAATGTCCTTACCCAAAGCCGACCCATCCTTCGGGTCCCGGGTGGAGGCGCCAGCGCCGGCATTTTCACTAAGGGAAACAGGAAGTGAAGCTTTGCGGCTTTACAGCCTGTTTCCTACTGCCCATGCGCGAGTCGCACTGCGTGTTCTGAATGTATCCGCGGTCTTCTGGGAATTGTGCGTCTCCCAGAAGACAGCAGGGGGAAGGAGGAGGGGCCAGACATGGTGTAGTTCGCTGCACATAGTGCAGCGATCTTTGCCCGGAAGTGGGAGCAAATACCTGGATTTGAATGGTATCTGCTCCCCCCCCCAAATGTGGCACCAGAGGGGGGCAGGAATCCGATCAGTGGAAGTTCTATTTCTGGATGGAACTCCGCTTTAAGGACTGTGCCTATATTTTACACTAGGGGGCAGATCCACGTAGAGCATCGTAATTTTATTCCGGCGTAGCGTATCGTATTAACGCTACGCCGCCGCAACTTTGAGAGGCAAGTGCTGTATTCACAAAGCACTTGCCTCTAAAGTTACGGCGGCGTAGCGTAAATCTGCCGGCGTATGGGCGCGGAATTCAAATGTTAAAGATGTGGGCGTGTTTTATGTTAATTTTACTTGACCCAACGTAAATGACGTATTTTCTGAACGGCGCATGCGCCGTCCGTGGGGGTATCCCAGTGCGCATGCTCGAAATTAACCCGCAACAAGCCAATGCTTATGACGCGAACGTCATTCTACGCAAAGCCCTATTCGCGAACGACTTGAGCAAACAACGTAAAATTTTCAAAATTCGACGCGGGAACGACGTCCATACTTAACATTGAGTACGCCTCATATAGCAGGGGTAACTTTACGCCGAAAAAAGCCTTACGAAAAAGACGATGACGTAAAAAAATGCGCCAGCCGGACGTATGTTTGTGGATTTGCGTATCTAGCTAATTTGCATACTCAACGCGGAATTCGACAGAAGCGCCACCTAGCGGCCAGCGTAAATATGCACCTTAGATCCGACGGCGTACTAAGACGTACGCCAGTCGGATCTAGCCCAGCTTCAGGCGTATCTTGTTTTGTGGATACAAAACAAAGATACGCCGGAGCAAAATAGAAGTTACGCGCCGTATCAATAGATACGCCGTCGTAACTTCTTCGTGGATCTGCCCCTAGGTGTTTACAAGTTTTTTTTTGCTAGAAAATCACTTAGAACCCCAAACATTATATACATATATTTTGTTTTCAGACACCCTAGAGAATAAAATGGCGGTTGTTGCAATACTATGTCACACCGTATTTGCACAGCTATCTTACAAGCAAAATTTGGGGGGAAAAAATACCCTTTTGTAAATAAAAAAATAAGACAACAGTAAAGTTATACCAATTTTTTTATATTGTGAAAGATAATGTTACGCCGACATGTCACACTTTAAAATTACACACGCTCGTGGAATAACGACAAACTTTGACCCTTAAAAATCTCCATAGGGGACGTTTAAAAATGTCTACAGGTTACCAGTTTTGAGTTACAGAGGTCTGGTGCTAGAATTATTGCTCTCGCTCTAACAATCACGGGGATACCTCACATGTGTGGTTTGAACACTGTTTTCATATGCAATATTTGCAAATTCAATTTTTTTCCCCCTTTAAGACCATTGGGCCGAAGTGACATTTGACGTCGCTTCCGCCATCCAGTGTTATGGAGCCGAGTGGGGGTCATCTTTGCCTCACTTTGCCCCGGGCCTGTCAGGGGGAAGGACACAATCATCTCCACTGCTACTGACGGCTCCAGTAAGTGGTGGAGCGTGGCAGGAGGGGGCCCTCTGCCGCCTCCGATAAAAGTGAACTTGTGGTGAATCCGCCACAAGACCACTTTTACCTGAAAGAGGACAGTCCACCGTTGAAGAGGTAACCGGGGTTAGGAAAGCTTTCTGCTGCCATAACATCGCTATTCCACATGAAAGTATCAACGTACAAAGATGGCCGCGGTCCGCAAGTTGTTAATGGAGCTGGTTCATACATGTGGGCCGGTTGCAGTGTGAATTTTAAAAGGGTCCTGTGTGTTTTTCAATCCAGTTCAGCTATGATTTCAGTGTCAAATTTGAAGGGGTCAGTGCTGTGGGGAGGATGTGAAGGAGTCAGTGCTGTGGGGAGGATGTGAAGGGGTCAGTGCTGTGGGGAGAATGTAATGGGGTCAGTGCTGTGGTGAGAATGTAAAGGTGTCAGTGCTGTGGGGAGAATATGAAGGGGTCAGTGCTGTGGGGAGGATGTGAAGGGGTCAGTGCTGTGGGGAGGATGTGAAGGGGGGGTGTAAAAGGGGCAATGCTGTGGGGGAATGTAAAAGGGGCAGTGCTGTGGGGGGATGTAAAAGGGGCAGTGCTGTGGCGGGGTGTAAATGGGTCAGTGCTGTGGGGAGAATGTGAAGGGGTCAGTGATGTGGGGAGAATGTAAAAGGGGCAGTGCTGTGGGGGGATGTGAAAGGGGCAGTGCTGTGGGGGATGTAAAAGGGGCAGTGCTGTGGGGGGGGATGTAAATGGGTCAATGCTGTGGGGGGAAGTAAATAGGTCAGTGCTGTGAGGAGGATGTAAATGGGTCAGTGCTGTGGGGAGGATGTGAAGGGGTCAGCGCTGTGGGGAGGATGTAATAGGGGTCAGTGGGGGGGGATGTGAAGAGGTCAGTGCTGTGGGGGGGGATGTGAAGAGGTCAGTGCTGTGGGGAGGATGTGAAGGAGTCAGTGCTGTGGGGGGGATGTGAAGGGGGCAGTGCTGTGGGGGGGATATAAAGGGGTCAGTGCTGTAGGGGGGATGTGAAGGGGTCAGTGCTCTAGGGGGGATGTGAAGGGGATGTAAAAGGGGCAGTGCTGTGGGGGAATGTGAAGGGTTCAGTGCTGTGGGGGGGATGTGAAGGGGTCAGTGCTGTGAGGGGGATGTGAAAGGGCCAGTGCTTTGGGGTGATAATTGTCATATTAGCAGGTTATTTCTCACACACAGCATATGCATACCAGAAATTACACCCCAAAACATATTCTGCTATTACTTGTGAGACTTTTACACAGCGTGGCCACATACAGAGGCCCAACATGAAGGGAGCACCTTCAGGCGTTCTGGAGCATAAATTACACATCTAATTTCATGACTATCTCTTACATTTTTGAAGGCCCTGGAGCACCAGGACAATGGTGGTTATAATTATTTTTCAGGTTATTGCATTGCATGAATATATGTATTGTCACCAGCGCCGCTGCCGCCCACTATTCAGATGGCCGGCCCCCTGGCAAGAGCCGGCCATCTGAAAAACGGCAGCTGGTTGGCTGTGGAAGTGTCTATCAGTGCCAGCAGCTCTGATAGGCTTTCCAATTACAGCCTGTGGGCTGTAATCAGCTTCCAAATAGTTAACCAGGGGACGCACGGGATGTGCGTTCCCTGGTTAACACTAACACGCATCTCAGCGTTTGATGCCATGGCACAGTAGCATTAATTGATGGGCACAGTGGCTGCGTTTGATGGCATGGCACAGTGGCGACAATTTTATGACACGGTGGCAACAATTTTATGGCACAGTGGCTGCGTTTGATGGTCACATTGGCTGCGTTTGAGACTTTTATAGGTAGACAGCTATACAGTGGAAGGCCTCCAGCTGGATAACACTTTTGTATAGGTAGGACCGCTGTCTCCTATGGCAGCTAATCTTGTAACAGTCACTAACGGTAGTTTTACATAACTCTAGGTAACAGAACAGTCCTTTTACTTATCTCACAGTATCCTACTGTAGATCTTAACTCATTGAGCTCCCAGTCTCTCACTGGACTTCCAGATCCCAGTTGTCACTGGATCCCCTGAGCTCTTTCACAGCTATCCCGCTCTATACCGCTCAAGCGTCACCCCCGCTATCCTGCTGGGTCCCTGGCTTGGCACTGGCTAATGCTTCCCACTTTCTCACCGTCCCCGGGTGGTGAGAAGAATGCTCTAGTACTGGCTTCAGCTTACTCACAGTAGTCTCTGGTAACAAGGTGGTTGTGTGATGGAAGTACTAAAATGAATATTTTGTGTTATGATTAGAACCACTGAAATGTTGTTTTCCTTTTCTTTTTATATTCTTATATTGTTTTTATTTGTTTTTATTTCTTTATCTATATAAGATATAATACATATGCATGTGTGAAAATATATAGCTAGATTCATGATGGCGAGCGCATACTTGCGGCGGCGTAGCTTAAGGCATTTAGGCTACGCCGCCGTAAGTTAGCGAGGCAAGTACATGATTCACAATGTACTTGCCTGCTAAGTTACGGCGGCGTAGCCTAAAGCGGGCGGGCGTAAGGGCGCCTAATTCAAATTTGGCTGAGGGGTCGTGTTTTATGATAATTAGGCTTGACCCGACGTGATTGACGTTTTTTTGCAAATGCGCATGCGCCTTGCGCCTACATTTCCCAGTGTGCATTGCGGCTAAGTCCGCCGCACGGGCCTATTGATTTCGACGTGGACGTAAACGACGTAAATCCCTATTCACGGACGACTTATGCAAACAACGTAAAATTTTCGAATTTCGAAGCGGGACCGGCGGCCATACTTTAACATTACTATTCCATCTATAAGATGGAATAACTTTAGGCCTGATAAAGCGTTACGTAAACGGCGTATCTGTACTGCGTCGGCCGGGCGTACGTTCGTGAATAGGCGTATCTAGTGATTTACATATTCTACGCTGACCGCAATGGAAGCGCCACCTAGCGGCCAGCCTAAATATTGCACCCTAAGATAGGACGGCGCAAGCCGTCGTATCTTAGATAGGTTTAAGTGTATCTCTGTTTGAGAATACACTTAAACTTAGGTCGGCGCAGATTCCGAGTTAGGTCGGCGTATCTACTGATATGCCGACCTAACTCTACCTGAATCTAGCTAATATACTACAAGTGTTTATTCTCCTTAAAAGAGGTTATGACAGATTATAATGTTTTGAAAATTACAACTTGAAATGGAAGACAAAGGACTAATATCAAAACCAGATGTCATTCCTCCTCGCTCGTCACTTCCAAACCACCCCTTCTCCTTCTTCTTCTTCTTCTTCTTCTTCTTCTTCTTCTTCTTCTTCTTCTTCTTCTTCTTCTTCTTCTTCTTCTTCTTCTTCTTGTCCTTGTTTCACTGAAGGAACCAAATATGGCTAAACCCCTGTAAGATTGGAACCCTGTGTCTGGACATTCCACAATGGACTATCATGCCTGTATGACACGTGGACTGTTTGTGCCATGAGGGCTCCATACCATATATGGACTTGCAAGAAGAAACCATCCTTATATGAACTGACCAATCAGTGTGCTTATGTTTGTGATGTCATGTTGTTAATAAAAGGAGCAGCACAGGCTCCACCCGGTCTCTCTGGCTGGAACACCGAAAGTAGCAGTTCTCCCTCTGTTTTCTGCAGGCTTTCATAATTTGGGTCAAACGGCAGAATGGGGTTCGCCCTGAGAATTGTGTCAGGGGTCTCATCTTCATCAGTTGGTCCCTTAGCTTCCCTTCTACCCCCAACCACAACTGGTTCCCTGTCCAGCTTAACCTTATCAACTTGGTTGGACTCCAATCCTGCAGTCCCAACCCTATGCTGCTTCTCCTGCTCCTGGATAGGCCTAAGGCAGCCTAGCAGCCAGGTGCCCCCGGGATAGGCCTTATGCCGCATACACACGGTCATTTTTCAGCTTGTAAAAAACAAAGTTTTTCAGCCTCTTGAAAAAACTATGTTTTTTCCAACTTCATCATTAAAACGACGTTGCCCACACACGATCGTGAAAAAAAAATGCTCTAGCAAAGCGCGGTGACGTACAACACGTACGACGGCACTATAAAGGGGAAGTTCCATGCGGGTAACGCCACCCTTGGGGCTGCTTTTGCTGATTTCGTGTTTGTAAAAGACGAGTCGCGCTTTTCTGTCTGCTTACTTCATTACGAACGGTAGTTTTACCAGAATGAGCGCTCCCGTCTCATAACTTGCTTCTGAGCATGCGCAGGTTTTTCACGTTGTTAAAGCCCACACACGATCATTTTTTACAACCCGAAAAACGACATAGTTTAAAACGTCGTTAAAAAATAGAGCATGTTCGAATTTTTTTTTTTTACGTTTTTCAGAACCCGAAAAATGCTCTGAAGCCCACACACGATCATTTTAAATGACATTTTTAAAAAACGACGTCTTTTACAACCCGAAAAATGATCGTGTGTACGCGGCATCAGGCTTCCGGCCTAGCAGCCTGGGGCGACATAACACACGCCCACCCAGACAGCCGTCCAGGTGGCACAGTACCCTGATCACCTGACTCCACCAAAATAAGTAGGCTCTCCCAGACGGCCAAGGGGCTTGAAAAAACCCTTGCCCATCGGCTGAGACACCCCATCCATTCATAATCTGTCCTTGCTATGCCCTTGTCTATCTAATGTCACCAGCTATAATGCCACCTAGTGACAGAAGAGAAAAGTGCAGCAATTCCAGAATTAGGGGAAAATCAGTGGATCGCCCAACAATTAGTCGGAACAATTACTACCTGGCAAACTAAATTGTTGCGCAACCCTGCCTAAACACCAGGGTGCTACGCCTATAACAGGAACAGCGTCTAATTTTTTATTCTCTTGATTTAGTTGGGTTGAATCCCTTGCAGATGCCAGCCTATGAATACCTAATCTTGGGTCTATGAGAGATAAGTATATGAGACAGATAGACAGGCATGAGATTTTAAAGAAAGCATCACTAATTGTCTGAGAACTCTGTTCTACAACATGATTCTTCATGTAACTTGGGTTAAAATTTCCTTTACAACTCCTGTGTGTCATAATTTCTCAGAAACATTCTCCTCCAGCAGAAGACATCACAGCAGTCGACCGGGAGATGTGGGAGGGCTTCTATCAGGTGCCTCTGATGTTATAGAGCTGGCTATGTGGGTGGTAGTACAGTCTCCGGTGAGATGACTGACATGCCCATTCTTCCTAAATGACAACTACGCGCCATATGGAACATCCGTGAAATACAGCTCCATTAATATTCTTATGTTCTTGTCTGTTGATATTCACCGTAAACTGCTGTCAGTTTTCGACTGAGCATCCTCATCAAATCTACAAAATACACCACGAAAAAAAATTGGACTTTGCCTATCCTGCAAGGCTAGTTGTTTTGGTCTAGGGCAGTGATTTCCAAACTGTGACAGGATATTGCCCTTTGGTTGCCTTTTATCTGGCCCTTCAGGCATTATTCCAATGTAGCGCCCCCTTACTTTCAGTATGGGCGTTACGCTAAAATTAGTGGGGAATGGGAGGATTAGTTTACGCCTATTCATAATTTGTGGAAATTTGGGTTGTTGCCAGTTTCGGAATCTGTCCTGTAGGTCAGTCTGCGCTCCGGGGGTGCGTTATCACCCCCGGGCGGCAGGTGGTGCTAGAGGGGTTCTGACAGACCCACCTTCCCCAGCAAGCAATCAGAGGTGTTCTGCACTCGTTGGGCATGCTGGGGGGGGGGGATATATCTGTGGCAACCGCCATTGTTCTCTGTTCTGTGCGGGGCCCCAGTTCCAGGTGCGGTATCCACCTTCAGGGTACGCGCATCCATGGGCCCCGCCACCGTGGTCTGCTTCACTGAGGTCACGCACCATGCGGAGCCTCACCCTAATATTGAGAGGGGCCCCAGCGACTTGCTGGGTTGCAACCTTCTGCTGTAAGGATCCTGAGCTGGGAGCTGTGCGATGGGGGATCGGCTCAAGGAGAACCTAGAACTAAAGGTTGTCCAGGAGGCCTAGACAAACCATCGGGGATCCGGTCACCACGCCGCATGACAGGTATGCAGTTGATGACACAAAAATCTGAATTGACTGGGAGGATTCACTCATCCTGATCTCACATATCTCCAATTGATAAAGCCTGTATCAGAGGCTCTGAGTCAGGCCGGTGCTACAGACCTGTTCCTCCCAGTGATCTTTAAGTGGCGCTCCGGCTGCCAGGCATGTGATAGTCGCCTGTCCTGGGGTACTTTACCCACCCTGATCGGGGTGGCGAAGAATTGAGTTACATTATTGCTAAGAGCAGGCTTGCTCTTTTTCATATCCAAGGCCTGATACTAAAGTTTCTCTACGCTCATCAACCTTTCTCTATTGTGTGCCATGTTGATGTTGGCCATGTTGGGTCTTGGAATAAAGCATTGAAAACTCATTTTGTGTCTGGACACTTGCTCTTCATCTACACTCACGGATGTCACCCCTAAACCAAGCCAAGAAGGTAACTCAGTAAGCCGATCCCAAACTAACCAGCGGCTCCTTCGGGGCTAGCGCTACACCAACAATGGGGCACTATTCCTTCCACTGACACCAACAATGGGGCACTATTCCTTCCACTGACACCAATGATGGGGAACTATTCCCCCCACTGACACCAACTATTACCCTAATACCAAAGATCAGGCATTGCTTACTCCCACTGGGCACAGTCTGGCCCCCTTAAAGGGGTTGTAAAGGTAAAAAAATGTTTCCCCTAAAAAGCTTACTTTACCTTGGTGCAGTCCTCCTTCACTTACCTCATCCTTCCATTTTGCTTTTAAATGTCCTTATTTCTTCTGAGAAATCCTCACTTCCTGTTCTTCTGTCTGTAACTCCACACAGTAATGTGAGGCTTTCTCCCTGGTGTGGAGTGTCATGCTCGCCCCCTCCTTTGAGGGGGGAGGGGGCGAGCAGGAGAGTCAGGTTGCCCACTAACACAGCTCCTTTATCTGCAACGTAGAGAGCGTCCTGACTCTCCTGCTCGCCCCCTCCCCCCTCAAGGGAGGGGGCGAGCACGACACTCCACACCAGGGAGAAAGCCTTGCATTACTGTGAGGAGTTACAGACAGAAGAACAGGAAGTGAGGATTTCTCAGAAGAAATAAGGACATTTAAAAGCAAAATGGAAGGATGAGGTAAGTGAAGGAGGACTGCACTAAGGTAAAGGAAGCTATTTAGGGGAATTTTTTTTTACCTTTACAACCCCTTTAAAGCGGAGGTTCACCCAAAAATCAACTTTCTGTCACTAGATCCAGCATACTGCTGACATCTGCAGTATGCTGGATTTTTTTTTTTTGTACTTATCATTTTAGCGGTCTTTCTTCTCCGGCGCCGAGCGGCGTATCCTTCCGGGTATAGGCGTTCCTAAATCAAGCGCAGTTGATTGACGGGCTTGGATAGCGTGTCACACCTTCCGAAAATAGCCGACGTGACTCTCGGCAATTTACGACGCCTGCGCAGTCAGCTCTACACGGCAGGCGCAGGCGCCGTATAGCGCCGTAAGCAGCCGAGAGTCACGTTGGCTATTTCCGGATGGCGTGACACGCTATCCAAGCCCATCAATCAACTGCGCTTGATTTAGGAACGCCTACTCCCCGAAGGATTCCCCGCTCGGAGCCGGAGAAGAAAGAGCGCTAAAACAATAAGTACAAAAAAAAAAAAAAAATCCAGCATACTGCAGATGTCAGCAGTATGCTGCATCTAGTGACAGAAAGTTGATTTTTGGGTGAACCTCCGCTTTAAGTCTGACGGATAGTAAACTGGCACTTTGTTTACAAAGTTTGGAGAAAAATTATTATTTTCTCCTCTTCCCTAGACAAAATGAGCGGTTATCCCTCACATTAGGCCTTTCTCTGACATTTGTTGTTTAAAAAAAAAATCTGTATTTTTTGCTAGAAAATTTACTTACAGCCCCCAAACATTATAGATTTTTTTAGCAGAGACTCTAGAGAATAAAATGTTGGTTGTTGCAATATTTTATGTCACGCTGTATTTGCGCAGTGGTCTTTTAAATGCAATTTTTTGGGGGGAAAAATATACTTTAACCGCTTGACGACCAGCCGCCGTCATTATGCTGCGGCAGGTTGGCTCTCCTGCGCAAACCACCTTAGCGTGCCCGCGGGTTGGACAGACTCGATGTCCACCGGCGACCCGCGATTGCCTATTACAGAGGCAGAACGTGGAACTGCCTTTGTAAACAAGGGCCCAGAAGTGCTTACTTGCTCCGGTGTAACGAGTGCTCCTGATTCAGGAACCTCGTTACACCGAATGCAGCCTAGGATCTGACAGACATAAGCCTCCTTATGCCTTCACATCCCAGGCTGCATTCTTGCGTTGGCCGCTAGGGGGCGCGGCCATTGTGATCGGCGTATAGTATGCAAATTGCATACTACCACCGATTCACAAAAGTTGCGCGGGCCCTGCGCACGCAAGGTACGGAGTTTCCGTACGGCGACTTTAGCGCAAGGTTGCTCCTGCTATAGCAGGGGCAACCTATGCTAAAGTATAGCTGCGCTTCCCGCTCGTGAAATTTGAATTTCACGTTGTTTACGTAAGTGATTCGTGAATGGCGCTGGACGCCATTCACGTTCACTTAGAAGCAAATGACGTCCTTGCGACGTCATTTGCCGCAATGCACGTCGGGAAAGTTTCCCGACGGAGCATGCGCTGTTCGCTCGGCGCGGGAGCGCGCCTAATTTAAATGATTCCCGCCCCCGGCGGGATCATTTACATTAGGCAGCCTTACGCCCGGCTGTTTAGCATATCGCCCGCGCAATTTACGGAGCTACTGCTCCGTGAATCGCTGGGCAAATCGAAATATTTGCGTGGGCGCAGAGAAAAATCTTTGCTCTTTGCCCACGCAAATATTGCTCCATTCTACCTGAATCTGGGCCAAGGTGATTTCGCGTTCTGACAGATGACATGACAGATCTACTGTTCCCAGTAAAGTAATACATTTTTTTCCAAAATTGTCGCTCTTTGTTTGTTCATAGCGCAAAAATTTAAAACCACAGAGGTGATCAAATACCACCAAAAGAAATATCTATTTGTGGGGGGAAAAAAAGGATGCCAACTTTTTTGGGGTACAGCATCGCACAACTGTGCAATTGTCAGTTAAAGCGACGCAGTGCCGTATCGCTAAAAATGGCTTGGTCATTAAGTGGACAAATCCTTCTGCCGCCGCACACACTTATACGTCGACAAAATGGCACTCCTGGGCAAAAGGATGTACCTGTACGTCCCCTTCAAGGAAGCGGCATTGTGGACACACCTGAGCCCAACCGCGGGTTCCGCGGACTCGATCGCTGCGGGGATACCCACGATCATCTCACGGTGAGGAAGAACGGGGAGATGCTGATGTAAACAAGCATCTCCCCGCTCTGCCTAGTGACAATGACAGTGATCACCGCTTCCTGTAATCGGAAGCGGTGGTCACTGTCTTGTCACACACAGCCCATCCCCCTACAGTAAGAAGCACTCACTAGGGCACACTTAACCCCTACAACGCCACCTAGTGGTTAACCCCTTCTCTGCCAGTGTCATTTTCACAGTAATCAGTGCATTTTTTTAGCACTGATCGCTATAAAAATTTACAATGTTCCCAAAAATGCATCAAAAGTGTCCGATGTGTCCGCCATAATGTCACATTTACGATAAAAATCGCTGATCACCGCCATTACTAGTAAAAAAAAAAAAATTATTAATAAAAATGCCATAAAACTATCCCCTATTTTGTAGACGCTACAACTTTTGCGCAAACCGATCAATAAATGCTTATTGCGATTTTTTTTTTTACCAAAAATATGTAGAAGAGTACGTATCGGCCTAAACTGAGGAAAATTTTATTTTTTATATATTGACATTTTCTGTCACTGCTCGCCACAATCCAGCCTTCCTATGGTCTGAAGGACAATAAAGTGGCCCTTTGTTTGAAAAGTTTGGAGACCCCTGCTTTAGGCCAAGCAGGATAGCTTCCAATTAACAGTCAGCAGCTTCAGGATTCCACCCAGGAGGAGAGATTACTGCAGTACTCCAACCCCCTAAGCCCAAAGGTTGGGGAGAAATATTGATTTCACAGCAGAATCCTCACCAAGCAGAAGCCCAGGAGGGAAGACTATGTGCCAGGAAGTGTCTCATTTATTGGGGTTTGTTTCCTAAAGGTGAATAGGCTGTTCACTTTGCAAGGGAATTTTACCCTGAGCTTACTGAATATGGTGAAATTTCAGTTTCTGCTGATTGACTGGTTCAATAAATACGCAGTTGTTACATTCTCCAACACAACCAGTTGGAGCATCTGGCAAATAAAAGGCATTCTGGGCCAGATTCACAAAAGAGATACGACGGCGTATCTCCTGATACGCCGTCGTATCTCTGTTTTAGGGCCGTTCTAACTATGCGACTGATTCATAAAATCAGTTACGCATAGCTAGCCCTAAGATCCGACAGGTGTAATTGAATTACACCGTCGGATCCTAGGATGCAATACTTTGGCCGCCGCTGGGGGGAGTTTGCGTCGTAAACCAGCGTCGGGTATGCAAATTAGCAGTTACGGCGATCCACAAAGGTTTTTCCCATCGTTACGTCGCAAGTTTTAGATTCCCGTCGCAAAGATAGGGCTGCTATTAACATGGTGTAAAATTACTCCACCATGTTAAAGTATGCCCGTCTTTCCCGCGTCGCTTTTTAATTTTTTTGTTTTCCCAGCGTAAGTACGTTACGCACGTCGCGATTCTCAACACGTCGGCGCGTCGTAGTTTTGCGCAAAGCACGTCGGGAAACTTGCGACCGGAGCATGCGCAGTACGTCCGGCGCGGGAGCGCGCCTAATTAAAATGGTACCCGCCCCATTTGAATTGGGCCGCCTTGCGCCGGACGTGTTAACGATACACCGCCGCAAGTTTCCAGGTAAGTGCTTTGTGGATCGGGCACTTAGACTGAAAACTTGCGGCGGTGTAACGTAAACGGGTTACGTTACGCTGCGCCGCAGGTACGTGAATCTGGCCCTCTATGCTAGGAGAACATGAGCCATGACTAAGCACTGACTGTAAGTGCGAAACGCGTCGGCCATACTGTATCTTGTTGGTTTGCAGTGACTGTTTGTGCAGTTGAAAAATAAAAAGACAACTTTTTTAAGTGATTTTGGAGTGCGGCTGTCCAGTTCTCGTCCATTTATTTGCTATCATTAGCATTGCCAGCACCTTGGTGGTTCAACAACCCTTGATTGCTCACGGGGCTCACCTGGAGCGGTGAGATATCTGTCCACTGCTTCCTACAGATCCCAAAAAGGAAAAAAAATTAATTAGTAAAATACGGTATCCCTACAACTATAACATGTCTGCTTGTTTCTGAAACCTATGATACCAAAAAGAGAAGTATGGGATTTTTAAAATTTTAGACTCATACTTAGCTTGGTGGATGCAGCATCGGTTCGATGCTGCATCTGTTTCCCACCAGCTCTAAGGCTGAGAACCGAGTGATCAAATGCTGCTGATCGATCGGTTCTCAGAGCTCCCTGAGCAGAGAGTTGGTGACTGTCAGTCACCAACTCTGTTCTGTCCCCTTCAGTGCTCACTGGAGTGCTAGGCTGTGGAGGGGTTGGGAGCAGGCGGCTCAGACTCTCAGTGGCTCGCTCAGAAGTTGAGCCAGGTACCAGTCCAGGCATGTGGGCAGATCCCAGACATATGGTTGCAATCTTTCCCAAGCCTGGACTGGGTCTGTGACATTAGCCGACAGCGGGCTTCAGCCCACTTTCTGCTGATAATTGGTCACAGGAGTGCTAAACGAACTGCACTCATGTGATCCACAGCAGAAGTACAGCCAAACAAGCTTTGGTTATACTTATCCTATACTGAACTGTGTTGTTGGATGCTTGCCACCTAACTCCTTTAACTTAACTTCCAAGTGCTCTCATAAGTTTGTGTGGGCACATAGGACTTGAATAGATATTAGACACAACACTTTGAAACTGCAATACACCATCTGCCATAGCAAGAACCAAATACAACAGGCCCTACCCTCTAGCTCCACAGCATTATGTTCATCGATAAAGCACAGGTACTCTTTAAAGTGGAGGTTCACCCGAAAAGTAAATTTTTAACATTAGATTGAGGCTCATTTTGTCAAGGGGAATCGGGTAGTTTTTTTTAAATCGAAGCTGTACTTACCGTTTTAGAGAGCGATCTTCTCCGCCGCTTCCGGGTATGGGCTGCGGGACTGGGCATTCCTATTTGATTGACAGGCTTCCGACGGTCGCATACATCGCGTCACGATTTTCCGAAAGTAGCCAAACGTCGGTGCGCAGGCGCCGTATAGAGCCGCACCGACGTTCAGCTTCTTTCGGCTACTTGTGACGCGGATGTATGTGACCGTCGGAAGCCTGTCAATCAAATAGGAACGCCCAGTCCCGAAGACCGTACCCGGAAGCGGCGGAGAAGATCGCTCTCTAAAACGGTAAGTACTGCTCGGATTTTAAAAAAAACACCCGATTCCCCTAGACAAAATGAGCATCAATCTAATCTTAAAAAATAATTTTCGGTGAACTCCCGCTTTAAGGCCTCATACAATGTGACTGTTAATGGTATGATTGCCTCACCTTACCCTACACCTGTTTCTGCTGAGCTGAGCTTTGCCTGTTGTCTGAATAATCCTGTTGATAATCCTGGTAATCATTTTGACAAAGGCCTATGTACCGCTGGCTAAACAGCAAACATCAGCACTGAAGACAAAGAATGACGAAACAAATGGGGAGTTGTGCAACTTTATTTCTATATAATACGACTGAACAGGACACCAGAGGGCATATGGGTGCCATTTATAAAGCCTGCAAAAACTTCAATTTTCAGCACATATTTATACTCCTAAAGGGCTTCAAGGCTCACAGTCCCTGTACATTCCAACATCTGTACTCTGACGATAGGGATACACCTCCCACTGTCCCTATTCTGGACAATCTCTCACTCTTGGGGTAACACCTTTCCTGATCTCTTCTGACGGCCTGATCTCCCACTTTCCCTAAGGAGTACCTTTCACCCAACAGACCTGACCCACTTATTGTGGGCGCTGTTGGTAGCTAGCCTTTGGTTCCCCGCTGCTGCAGGTTGTCAGGCCTACATTTTGCATATGTCTTCTCTCTCGTCATGTTACCCTAAAGCAGTGGTCTCCAAACTGCGGCCCTGGGACCAGATGTGGCTCTTTGCTTGCCTCTATCCGACCCTTGATGCAACACAACTGACGGGTCACTTTTCTACACTGCACCACCGATTGCCACACTGCATGCCCCCCCCCCCCCGTGCACGAGTGGCATGTTTTGAAGGACATCATACGTCCAGTCATGACAATTAAGCCACCGCCCGGTCATCATTTTGCTATAGGCCAGCAGGATGTTGTTACACTGGTTGGACTGGTGTCTTTTTTCCAACCTTACCAACTATGTAACACTATGGGCCAGATTCACAGAAGAAGTACGCCGGCGTATCTACTGATACACCGGCGTACTTTCAAATTTGCCGCGTCGTATCTTTAGTTTGAATCCTCAAACCAAGATACGAAGGCTTCTGGCTTCGATCCGACAGGCGTACGGCTTCGCACGCCTTCGGATCGTAGGTGCAATACTTCGGCGCCCGCTGGGTGGAGTTTGCGTCGTTTTCCGCGCCGGGTATGCTAATTAGCTTTTTCCGTCGATCCACGAAGGTACGCGCGGCCTTAGCATTCTTTTACGTCGTCGCTAGTCGGCTTTTCCCAGCGTATAGTTAAAGCTGCTATTTAGTGGAGTATAGATAGACTTGCCATGTTAAAGTATGGCCGTCGTTCCCGCGTCGAATTTTAAATATTTTTTTTTTTTGCGTAAGTCGTCCGTGAATAGGAAAGGACGTAACTCACGTCGAAGTTCAAAAAATGACGTCGGTGCGACGTCATTTCGCGCAAAGCACGGCGGGAAATTTCAAAACGGAGCATGCGCAGTTCAATCGGCGCGGGGACGCGCTTCATTTAAATGAATCACGCCCTCTACCCGCCCAATTTGAAATAAGCGCCGAGAAATACACTACGCCGCCGTAACTTACGGCACAAAATCTTCCTGGATTCGAAATTCCGCCAGGTAAGATACGGCGGCGTAGCGTATCTCTGATACGCTGCGCCTGGACAATTCTCTGTGAATCTAGCCCTATGTATGTAACTATATATCCTTATGATTGAGATTTGCAAAAAAAATAAAACATTTTGCCAGTTCTAGATAAGGAGGAAAGTTTCATCAGGCCATGCCAGGCATACAAAAAATGTCCACATGCCCCTTCCATGGGCAATTGATACATTCTTTATTTTTTAAGCAAATTGTGTTCAAACCTTTCTCTATGGTTGGAGTGACCATACAGCTATGAAAGATGTTTTGGGCTGCCAATCAAAGACAAAATGCCCAAACCTTATTCATTTTTCCTTTTCCAGGTTTTGTTAAAGTGGTTGTAAACCCTTTGCAACCACTTTAGCCTACAGGTAAGCCTAGATTAAGGCTTACCTGTAGGTGCTTGAAATATCTCCCAGACCTGCACGGTCTAGGAGATATTTGCAAATTGCCGTACGGCGATTTCTCCTGCGCATGCAACGGAGTTAGAAAGGGCACGCCGTTTCTATCTCGGGTCATGCCATAAAAGGCGGCTCCCGCGCGCATGCGAGGAAGTGACATCACGCGAAAATCCAGACAGTCACAGTGCCGGAGTTCGGGGCCCTGGAAGAACACGGGTGAAGAATGGTCGCTCGCTACTAGCGAGGAAGACAGTGACATTGCGGGCTTCTCCTACAGGTAAGTGTCACATAATGGGATATTATGCGATGCATAGTAGCCCATTATGCTTTACCTTTACAGGGAAACAAAGAGGAAGTAACACCCATCAGGGTTCACTTCCTCTTTACCCTAGGGCGGGCTAGCTCTGGAGGGCCTAGACATCTCAGAATACCTTGAGATTTATAAATAGGATGCCCAAGTCCCACAGGTATTATAATGTAACATTACTACTACTGTAGCGTCTGTGTACTTTATGGTACCGGTGCTAGTCAAATTTAAGGGTAAGATCAGAGTGTAGTTAGACTCTGATCCAGATTGTTAAGTGCAAAACAGGGTCTCTGCCTCAGCTTGGCTGTGCTGCGGGCTTATTTTGTTGTACTGGGGTGTTCTTCCAGCCCTGGTGCTGCAGGTGGCAGCAGTGGAGTCAAGGTTTGGGTGCTCTTTCCCAGCAGCCAATCAGGAGGGTTTGACCTCGCTGTGCATGCTGGGGAGGGGTATTTATTGGGCAGACGCCATTGGTTCTGGGTCTTTTTCGTCCAGTGTGGCACCCACCTTTAGGGTGGCCACATCACGGCGCCCCGGCCGGGGAGTGCGTGCTACGCGGTGTTCCTGGTTCCGGAGCCATGCTGGCCCGGGGTATCTGAACAGTGGGGAGTCAGTCTAAGGAGCGCCATTGAGAGGCTGGCGGTCCAAAAGGGCCTCGACTAACCACCGGGGATCAAGGTAGCCAGACACTGAGGGATTGATCACCTATCAGTCGGTACCTGGGTGGCAAGTTGAAGGAGATTCAGACGTAACTCATCTAAGGAGGGATATCTACAAGAAATCAATCCAGATAGGGCCTGTGGCAGAGGTATCTTTCTGAGGCTTACCGAGGAGGGTCTGTGGCAGAGACTTTTCCTTAAGTTCAAGTTCACGAAGAAGGGTTTGTGGCAGAGACTTTATCCTACAATTGTCAGAGCGATACCACGGCTGCCAGGTCAGTGAGAGAGGCCTGTCCGGGTACGCTAAGCCCACTCCGGCGGGAGTGGCGCATAGAAGTGTTACGTTTGGGAGCAGGACTGTTTCCTATCCTCACGCCTGAATCTGCTATTCTACCTTCTTCTTCAACTATACTTTCCTCACCATAAGTTTACTGTTTTTACCCGGTTGGGTAATAAAGAGCACAGCAAAGAGCACCTGTCGTGGACATTCCTTTACTTCTACTATATGCAATACGCATCATCTACCTCTAGGAATTTCAGGGGAGCCATGGGGTAATATGCCGCCCAAAAATCCAGCAGCTCCTCCGGGGGTAGTGCTATATATATATATATACTGTATGTATATGTATATATATATATATATATATATATATATATATCCATATCAGATATACACACACACACATACACACCGTATATATCAAATATATCATTTTTATGTGTGACCTGGAAGAGCAGGCTTTCAATTACTGTATGTGAGACAATAACAGGACATTCCATAGCTCAACTCACCAACCAGTCTACCAACCAACCAAATTAACCTGTCCAACAGTCTGCATTAAAAACAGGGGTTTAGTTGGCACGCATTTGCAAATGCATGCGTAATCTGCAAGGCCTCTTCACGGCACCCTGTGTATGGCTTGCAGTCCTAACGCTACTGAATTTATAAGCTATAATCTCCACAAGGGAAGCACATGCATTAAAGCGGTAGTTCAACCTCCTTCACCTCATTATTCCATTACTTTCGGCATCGTAGCGCGAGCTACGGTATGCCGGTCTTAAATTTTTAATCCCCGTACTCACTGTGCTATTGATGATTGAAGAATCCGACTCCCGCGGGGAATGGGCGTGCCTATGGAGAGGGAGGATGATTGACGGCCGGCTCTGGCACGTCACGCTCCCCGAAGACAGCCGGAGTAGGTCTCGGCTATTCACAGCGCCTGCGCACAGGCTATGCGCAGGCGCCGTGAATAGCCAAGCCTATTTCGGCTATTTCCGGAGAAGCGTGACGTGCCAGGGCCGGCCGTCAATCACCTTCTCTCACCATAGGAACGCCCATTCCCCGGATTCTTCAATCATCGATAGCACAGTGAGTACAGGGATTAAAAATTTAGGACCGGCATACCGTAGCTCGCGCTACGATGCCGAAAGTAATGGTCTAATAAAAAAAAACATTTTTTTTTTTTTTAACAGGGTGAACCCCCGCTTTAAATGGATAGATGAGGGGCAGATGGGCCTGGAGACAGCACATACACACTGTGGGGCAGATCCTCAAAGAAATTACGCCGGCGTATCTCTTGATACGCCGCGTAATTTCAAATTTCCCGCGTCGTATCTTTGTTTTGTATCTACAAAACAAGATACGACGGCATCTCGGCTAGATCCGACAGGCGTACGTCTTCGTACGCCGTCGGATCTAAGCTGCAATTTTTCGGCGGCCGCTAGGTAGCGTTCCCGTCGAATTCCACGTCGAGTATGCAAATGAGCTAGTTACAGCGATCCACGAATGTACGTCCGGCCGGCGCATTTTTTTACGTCGTTTGCGTTCGGCTTTTTCCGGCGTATAGTTAAAGCTGCTATTATGAGGCGTACTCAATGTTAAGTATGGCCGTCGTTCCCGCGTACAATTTTGAATTTTTTACGTCGTTTGCGTAAGTCGTTCACGAATAGGAATTTGCGTAGAATGACGTCACCGTCGTAAGCATTGGCTGATTCTGGTTTAATTTCGAGCATGCGCACTGGGATACCCCCACGGACGGCGCATGCGCAGTTAAAAAAAAACGTTGTTTACGTCGGGTCACAACGTATTTACATAAAACACGCCCCCATTACATCCATTTGAATTCCGCGCCCTTACGCCGCGAGAGATACACTACGCCGCCGTATTCTTTCAGGATTCGAAAAAAAAAAAGATAAGTTACGGCGGCGTAGTGTATCTTAGATACGCTGCGCCTGGCGGAAAGGTACGTGGATATCAAATATATCATTTTTTGGGTGACCTGGAAGAGTAGGCTTTACAGCGAATATTAATTTGCTAGTGTCAAAAGTGGGTGGGTTCAGGGCACAGTACCGTACTGCGCCCCGAGCCCAACTTTTTTCAAGGGAATTAGAGCTTCAGGCTCTAATCATGTGGCTTAAAAAAAAAACTCATAGCAAGCTATAAGTCCGGCGCCCTGCATGCATCCCCGCATGAAACAAGTGGAGCGGCGCCCCTGCCCCCACCTTGTTTGTGTTCATGGAGAAACCTGGTACTACCCCTCATTGGCCGGCTTGAGATGGCAAGGACTTCCTCTGCAGGCGAGAAGGATTGGTAACCCAAACCCCTTGTGTTTAGCGGTTCTACAGGTGGTCCCCTAGTGTGGAAGCAACCCGCCTATAAGGCCGGCCATAGACAGGAACCGGTCCGAGATGTGAACTATGTATGGGCAGGCTGAATGTACTGAGTTGATCCATTAACTTAGGTAAAACCAGCCAGCCGGATTTACTTACGATTATTGCTAGCAGCTGCTATAGCCTCTAGAAATAATCACTGTATTCTCCCGATGGTTGGGTGGGGGGAAGAATATAATGTCTTGCCAAGAGGGATTCCCCTGTCAGCACTGTCTGTGTTAATGGGGAAATCTTGCAAACCAAAGGCTGAAGGAAAGAAATTGACACTGGCCCGGATTCAAGTAGATTTGCGCATTTTTTACGGAGGCGCAGGGCAACGTTTTTGCCCTGCGCCCCCACAAATTTACTGCGCTGCCCTTGATTCACGGAGCAGTAGCTCCGTAAATTGGGTGGGGCGCGCCGGCAAAATGCCCGGCGTAAGCGCGCGCAATTTAAATGATCCCGTAGGGGGCGGGAATCATTTAAATTAGGCGCGTTCCCGCGCCGAGCGTAGAGCGCATGCTCCGTCGGGAAACTTTCCTGACGTGCATTGCGGCAAATGACGTCGCAAGGACGTCATTTGCTTCAAAGTGAACGTGAATGGCGTCCAGCGCCATTCACGATTCACTTACGCAAACTACGTAAATTTCAAATTTTGCGACGCGGGAACGACGGGTATACGTAACATTGGCTGCCCCTGCTAATAGCAGGGGCAGCCTTACGTAAAAACCGCCGTACGGAAACTACGTAAATTGCGTACGCAGGGCTCGCGCAACGTTGTGAATCGGCGTTAGTATGCAATTTGCATACTATACGCTGAGCACAACGGGAACGCCACCTAGCGGCCATCGTAAGAATGCAGCCTAAGATATGCGGGCATAAGAGCCTTATGCCGCGCATATCTTAGGCTGCAGTCGGCGTAACGAGGTTCCTGAATCAGGAGCATTCGTTACGCCGGGGCAAGTAAGCAATTGCGCTGTGTAACTTATGGTTACACAGGCGCAATTGCTTCTTGAATCCAGGCCACTGTCTTTGGGCTGCCTTAGTGATATCTTTTAAAGTTCTACTGATACCGATAGAACTGGAGATAATGATGAGATTACCATAGTCTTGTAAAAGAATGTATGGGGGCATGTTGGGCAATCCACTGGGGGGTCTGCATTTGAAAATAAAGGTTAAGAAATGCTGACCTATGCTTTAGATACCTGGCTGGGGGATGGGAATTTGACTTAGCATTAGAAAAGACTACTCTCCTCCCTGCAGGGGGCTTTTGTGGAGTGCAAATGACCAGAGGGGAGTTTTCATAAAATAAGTTTCTGGATAAACATTTAGGTAGATTCAGTAAGAGTTAGGCTGGCTTATCAGTAGATAAGCCGACCTAACTCAGAATCTACGCCGACTTATGTTTAAGCGTATGCTCAAACACAAATACGCTTAAACATATCTAAGATAGGATGGCTTGCGCCGTCCTATCTTAGATTGCAATATTTCGAATGGCCGCTAGGTGGCGCTTCCATTGCGGTCGGTGTAGAATATGTAAATGAGTTGATACGTCGATTCACGAACGTACGCCCGGCCGCCGCAGTAGATTTACGCCGTTTCCGTAAGGCATTATCAGCCTAAAGTTATTCCATCTATTAGGTGGAATAGCAATGTTAAAGTATGGCCGCCGTTCCCGCCGCGAGATTCGAAATGTTTACGTCGTTTGCGTAAGTCGTCCGCGAATAGCGATTTACGTCGTTTACGTCCACGTCGAAATCAATAGGCCCGTGCGGCGTACTTAGCCGCAATGCACACTGGGAAATGTAGGCGTCCGGCGCATGCGCAATAACAAAAAAGCATCAAAAACGTAAGGTCAAGCCTTATTAACATTAAACACGCCCCCCTTCCACACATTTGAATTTGGCGCCCTTACGCCCGCCCGCTTTAGGCTACGCTGCCGTATATTAGCAGGCAAGTACATTGAGAATCATGTACTTGCCTAGCTAACTTACGGCGGCGTAGCCTAAACACGCTAAGCTACGCCGCCGTAAGGTTCCCGCCGCGAGGTTCGAATTTTTTACGTTGTTTGCGTAAGTCGTCCGCGAATCGGGAGTTACGTCGTTTTCGTCCGCGTCGAAATCAATAGGCCCGTACGGCGTACTTAGCCGCAATGCGCCCTGGGAAATGTAGGCGCCCGGCGCATGCGCAGTAAGGAAAATCGTCAAAAAACGTGAGGTCGAGGGAGCTGCGGTGGCTCAACGCGATTGGCACTGTGCTGACAAGCCATTCACCTCTGCAGCTAGAGGTTCGGATCCCGGTCTCGGCTTCATGTGAATTGAGTTTGGTGGTCTCAGCCCGGCTCCCGGTGGGTGTGCTATGCAAGGTAAGCCTGTGCTTAGTACGCCCACCCCCCTCCCACAAAAACCACCACACCTACACACGCACTCTAAATTGGGTTAACACACGCACTTTGACCACGCGGTCTCTAAAAGAGAGGCGAAGGACTAATGGGGCTGGTTGAGCGGGCTAATCCTCTCACTCCCTTATAGGGAGTCCCTCTGCCCCGTTGGGCTTCAAAGCGGAGCAGGTAGGGCGGGCTGTGTGGGAGTACCCCCTCACACACCCGCCATTGCCACCCGGGGCATGGAGAAAGATGGCAGATTGCCTCTGGGGGAGGCCTGCCTACTCCCAACTCCTGCAGTCCGGCTCCTCTCTCGAGTACACGCACAAAATACACTTTAAAAAAAAAAAAAAAAAAAAAAAAAAAAAAAAGGAAAAAAAAACAAAAAAAAAAAAAAAAAAACAAAAAAAAAAAAAAAAAACGTGAGGTCAAGCCTCATTAGCATTAAACACGCCCCCCCCCCCCAAACCCATTTGAATTAGGCGCCCTTACGCCTCGCCTTGTTTACACTACGCCGCCCTAAGTAAGGAGGTAAGTGCTTTCTGAATCATGTACTTTCCTCTCTTACTTAAGGCGGCGTAGTGTAAACACGCTAGGCTACGCCGACCTATTTTTAGGCGCCCCTACCTGAATCTACCCAGGAGTCTTGCTAATGTTGGCCATACCCTAGTAGTATTTAATTAATAATTTTTCTTCTTAAAAATTTTTATTTACATTTTTAATTGTCAAATCAACGTTCATTTTCACCAGTGGCAAGAAAATTCAGAATGGAAATTTTTTTCTCAAATCGACAAATTTCTAAAGCCGCGTACACACGTTTTTTCCAACCTGATTATTGTTAAGCCGGCCTTGCCTACACACGTACGATGACATACAACACGCACGACGGCACTATAAAGGGGAAGTACCATTCGGATGGAGCCACCATTGGGGCTGCTTTTGCTGATTTCGTGTTAGTAAAACTTTGGTGAGAGACAATTCGTGCTTTTCAGTCTGTTACAGCGTGATGAATGTGCTATCTCCATTACGAACGCTAGTTTTACCAGAACGAGCGCTCCCGTCTTATAACTTGCTTCTGAGCATGCACGTTTTTTTCACGTCGTTAAAGCACACACGACCATTTTTTATGACATTAAAAAAAAATGTAATTTTTTTCATCCCGAAAAACTGTCGTGTGTACGCGGCATAACAGTGTATATGGTTTTAGCTGAGGAAAGTCCATTCATTACGAAATTAAATATTAACTGGTTAACGCCCGCCGCATGTACATATATGTCCACAGAATGGCACGTACAGGCATATGGGCGTACATGTACGTCCCCGCCTTTCCGCGGGTCGGGGGTCCGATCGGGACCCCCCCTGTACATGCGGCGGTCGGTAACCTGCGGGGAGCGATCCGGGACGAGGGCGCGGCTATTCGTTTCTAGCCGCCCCCTCGCGATCGCTCCCCGGAGCTGAAGAACGGGGAGAGCCGTATGTAAGCACGGCTTCCCCGTGCTTCACTGTGGCGGCGCATCGATCGAGTGATCCCTTTTATAGGGAGACTCGATCGATGACGTGAGACCTACAGCCACACCCCCCTACAGTTGTAAACACACACTAGGTGAACCCTAACTCCTTCAGCGCCCCATGTGGTTAACTCCCAAACTGCAACTGTCATTTTCACAATAAACAATGCAATTTAAAGGGTCACTAAAGGAAAAAAAAATTTGCCTAAAATTAATGTCTGCAAGGTAGACAAACAGAAAAGTGTAATGATTCTGTAAAAAACTGAGTAAATACCTATTATATTCCTTCATCTATATCACCTCCGGCATTCTAGTTTCTATTCTCTCATTCACTTCCTGGTTTGCATCGTTTGTTCATGTAAGAACTACATTTCCCAGTATGCATTGCGGCACGCCCAGTAATTCACACCTCCTTGAAGTCTCTAATACGTAGAGAGCGTCCTGCCGCACAGATGTAGTTCCCAGGAGGGGGTGAGCACGTCACTGACC
Organism: Rana temporaria; assembly: GCF_905171775.1. NCBI lineage: Eukaryota > Metazoa > Chordata > Amphibia > Anura > Ranidae > Rana > Rana temporaria. The sequence goes on along the minus strand of NC_053489.1, from coordinate 36,576,461 downwards.
ACCGCAGTAAAGCCTCCCTTCACGGTGGTCAGTAAAATCAGACAAGCAGGAAGTGAACAGAACAGAGAAGAAATAGAGCAACTTCTGAGCAAAAACGAACAATGAGGAAGTGAAAAGAGGAATGTCTGCAGGTAAAGGGTGCTTATTATGAAAACATTTTTTTCCTTTACAACCCCTTTAAATGCATTTTTTGCTGTGAAAATGACAACGGTCCCAAAAATGTGTCAAAATTGTCCGAAGTGTCCGCCATAATGTCGCAGTCACGAAAAAAATCGCTGATCGCCGCCATTAGTAGTAAAAAATAAATAAATAATAAAACTATCCCCTATTTTGTAAACGCTATAAATTTTGCGCAAACCAATTGATAAACGCTTATTGCGATTTTTTTTACCAAAAATAGGTAGAAGAATACGTATCGGCCTAAACTGAGGAAAAAAAATGTATATATGTTTTTGGGGGATATTTATTATAGCAAAAAGTAAAAAATATTGAATTTTTTTCAAAATTGTCGCTCTATTTTTGTTTATAGCGCAAAAAATAAAAACCGCAGAGGTGATCAAATACCACCAAAAGAAAGCTCTATTTGTGGGGAAAAAAGGACGCCAATTTTGTTTGGGAGCCACGTCGCACGACCGCACAATTGTCTGTTAAAGCGACGCAGTGCCGAATCGCAAAACCTGGCCTGGGAATTTAGCTGCCTAAAGGTCCGGGGCTTAAGTGGTTAAAAAAAAAAATACATTTGGAGTACTTTTGAATGAAAGTCATTGAATGTACTAAGAATGTTCATACGAATGTTCATTCAAAAACGTACTAGTGTATGGCTAGATTTAGGCTGTATTCGCATAGCAGCCTTTTCCATGCATTGTAGTTTTACATTTTTTAGTTTAATTTTAGTTTTTTTCCATGATTTAAGTGCATTTTAGGCAAGTACTATAACATTTTAATTTATTTTAAGTGTTTTCCTCCATATCAGGAACATTTAGCTTGAAGCAGCATCGAATTAGCAGCAAGCAAAATTATATTTTAATGCACTCCAGAAATAAATAAAAAAAAAGGGAGGCAGGCGCTGTCTGCTAGATAAATCAACACAACTTCCACAGGGATGCCAATACATGTGACGATGACGAATGAATGTTAACAATTGCACCACAAGGTAAACACAAATGTTTGAATGTAGTCAGGCTTGTCTACTTCTGAAGAGAGACAGCCACAACAACTCTTCTCATTACAACACTGAGATTGTGAAATAAAAAAAAAGATCAAACTGTGTAAAAAAAAAATTCCTTGCCATGTACAGTGCCTTGAAAAAGTATTCATACCCCTTGAAATTGTCCACATTTTGTCATATTACAACTAAAAACGTAAATGTATTTTATTGGGATTTTATGTCAGGCCTCGTACACACCAGCGGACATGTCCGATGAAAACGGTCCGCGGACCGTTTTCATCGGACATGTCTGCTGGGATCATTTGGTCTGATGGCTGTACACACCATCAGACCAAATTTCCCGCGAACAGGATACACGGTGACGTGGCCGCGCAGTGGCCGCGACGATGACGCGGCGACGTGCGCGACCCTGGACTGTCAATGCTTCCACGCATGCGTCGAATCACTTCGACGCATGCGAGGGCTTTCGGCCGACCGAACATGTCCGCGGACCAGTTTCAGCAAACATGTTCGGTCGTGTGTACAAGGCCTGATAGACCAACATAAAGTGGCACATAACTGTGAAGTGGGAGGAAAATGATAAATGGTTTTCAAAATGTTTTACAAATAAATATGTGAAAAGTGTGGGGGAGGCATTTGTATTCAGCCCCCCGGAGTCAATACTTTGTAGAACCCCCTTTCACTGCAATTACAGCTGCAAGTCTTTTTGGGGATGTCTCTACCAGCTTTGCACATCTAGGGCCAAATCCACAAAAGGGATACGACGGCGTAATTGCTGTTACGCCGTCGTTTCCCTGTTCCTAACTATGGAATTGATCCACAGAATCAGTTTTCCATAGTTAGGCAGAAGATCCGACATGTGTAAGGGACTTACACTGCCGGATCTTAGGATGCAGTACCGCATCCGCCGCTGGGGGCATTTCACGTCGAAATGCCGCCTCGGGTATGCAAATTAGCACTTACGGAGATCCACGAAGCTTTTCAGCTTTGTTTTTTCTCCGTAAGTTTTAGTTTGCAAACGCAAAATTAGGGCTGCTTTTACAAGGTGTAAACTGTTTACACCTTGTAAAAACAGACCTTTCTGTCCAGCGACGCGATTTTTTTTTAATTTTTAATTTTTTTTTCTGCGTCCTATCTTTTTTTTTCCCGACGCAACTTTATTGACCCGTCGCAATCCACAAAGCTCGGCGTAACGTAATTTCGCGCTATGACGTCACGCTATGACGTCACGAGCATGCGCAGTACGGCCGGCGCGGGAGCGCGCCTAATTTAAATGGGAATCGCCCCCATGAAAATAGGAACGCCTTGCGCCGGCGGAATTTAAGTTACACAGCCCAAAATTTCTAGGTAAGTGCTTTGTGGATTGGGCACTTACAGTAGGTAGAAATTTTAAGGCAGTGTAACTTAAATGGAAAAAATTAAGTTAGGCAGGATCTTTGTGGATTACCCCCCTAGTGCCTCCTCATTAGTGCCACCTATCAGTACCTCCTCATTTGTGCCACCTATTAGTGCCAATCAGTACCTCCTCATCAGTGCCACTTATCAGTGCCCATTGGAGACAGACGGTCCGTGTTCATCTGATCCCCCCATAGGGGAGAGCGGAGAAAAGACAGGGCGGTCCCTGCACAGTGTGCGGGGACCACCCTGTCATCCGCCGGCTCAGCGGGGATCATGATAGTTCTGAACATTAACCCTAAATGTGAATCCTGTGTGCCATGTTCCTATATTCTTCCAGGGACAGAGCCCCCCTCTGTCACAGTAGGCACAATTCCAACTCCACCAACCCGTTTTGTATGTTTGGTATCTTTGTACACCTCTATTTACCCCCGACAACCAGCTCCATGGACACCTGGGCCGTTTCCATTACCGGCTGACTGCTTCTTCCAGGGATATGGGATCTGTCCTCAGACTCCTAAAATAAATGACTGCATTACACATTCATTCTAATGACAAATGCCAATTCTATAGGATGAGAAAGGTCAACTTTTTCAATGTGGACCTGTGCTTTAAGGTTGTCAGCTGGCCACTAAAATGGAACTTGTTGCCAATGGTATATATTATTAGGAAAGGAATTGTAACCACTTCAATACTGGGCTTTTTTATCCCCCTTCCTGCCCAGGCCAATTTTCAGCTTTCAGCGCTCTCACACTTTGAATGACAATTGCACCGTCGTGAAACGCTGTACCCAAATTACATTGTTATCATTTCTTTTTAGACAGATATAGCTTTCTTTTGGTGGTATTTAATCACCACTGGGTTTTTTTTTTCTTTCTGGTAAACAAATAAAAAAAAGACAATATCTAATTTTTCTTCTTCATCGATGTGCGCTAATGAGGTCGCACCGGTGGGCACTTATAGGCTGCACTCATGGGCACTGATGACACGGCATTGACGGGCATTGATCAGGAGGCACTGATGAGGCTGCACTAATATGTGGCACTGATGGGCACTCATAGGTGGCTCCAATGGGCACTGATAAGTGGCACTGATGAGGAGGTACTGATAGGCACTAATAGGTGGCACTAATTAGGAGACACTGATAGGTGGCACTGATAGGCACTGATAGGTGGCACTAATGAGGAGGCACTGATAGGTGGCACTAATGAGGAGGTGTTGATAGGTGGCACTGATGGGCACTGATGGGTGGCAATAATGAGGAGGTACTGATAGGTGGCACTGATGGGCACTGATAGGTGGCACTGATGAGGAGGTACTGGTAGGCACTGATGAGGAGGTACTGGTAGGCACTGATAAGTGGCACTAAGGAGGCACTGATAGGTGGCAATGATGGGCAGTGATAGGTGGCACTAATGAGGAGGCACTGATAGGTGGCACTGATGGGCACTGATATGTGGCACTAATGAGGAGGTACTGATAGGCACTAATAGGTGGCACTGATGAGTACTTATTGGTGGCACTAATGAGGAGGCACTGATAGGTGGCACTAATGAGAAGGTACTGATAGGCACTGATAGGTGGCACTGATAGGTGGCACTAATGAGGAGGTACTGATAGGTGACACTAATGAGAAGGTACTGATAGGCACTGATAGGTGGCACTGATAGGTGACACTAATGAGAAGGCACTGATAGGTGGCACTGATGGGTGGCACTAATGAGGAGGTATTGATACACACTGATAGGTGGCACTAATGAGGGGGCACTAATGAAGAGGCATTGATGGGTGGCACTGATGGGCATTGATGGGGTTGCATTCATGATCAGTGCCCTGATTATCTGTGTACATGTCCCCTGTCCCTTGCCAGTTATCAGGAAAGTACTGCTAATAACCATCAAGTCTGTTTTCATTGTGATCAGCTGTGATTGGCCCTTCACCGAGACCAGTGTGCCGGATACAGAGCCGCGCTGAAGTATAGAGTAAGGGAGGGTAATAACCCTTGCTTGCCCTTACACGTGTATGACGTCATCGGTCATAGAAGAGGGATTGTGTGTTTTTACATTGGTGTGGAGGTCTGTAGGAGACACACGTATGATGTCATCGGTCATAGAAGAGGGATTGTGTGTGTTTTTACATTGGTGTGGAGGTCTGTAGGAGACACACGTATGATGTCATCGGTCATAGAAGAGGGATTGTGTGTGTTATACATTGGTGTGGAGGTCTGTAGGAGACACATGTATGACGTCAGAGGAGAGGGATTGTGTGTGTTATACATTGGTGTGGAGGTCTGTAGGAGACACACGTATGACGTCAGAGAAGAGGGATTGTGTGTGTTATACATTGGTGTGGAGGTCTGTAGGAGACACATGTATGACGTCATCGGTCATAGAAGAGGGATTGTGTGTTATACATTAGTGTGGTGGAGGTCTGTCGGAGACACATGTATGACGTCATCAGTCATAGAAGAGGGATTGCGTATACTATACATTGGTGTGGAGGTCTGTAGGAGACACACGTATGACGTCATCGGTCATAGAAGAGGGATTGTGTGTTATACATTAGTGTGGTGGAGGTCTGTCGGAGACACATGTATGACGTCAGAGGAGAGGGATTGTGTGTGTTATACATTGGTGTGGAGGTCTGTCGGAGACACATGTATGACGTCAGAGAAGAGGGATTGTGTGTGTTATACATTGGTGTGGAGGTCTGTAGGAGACACACGTATGACGTCATCAGTCATAGAAGAGGGATTGCGTATACTATACATTGGTGTGGAGGTCTGTAGGAGACACACGTATGACGTCATCGGTCATAGAAGAGGGATTGCGTATACTATACATTGGTGTGGAGGTCTGTAGGAGACACACGTATGACGTCATCGGTCATAGAAGAGGGATTGCGTATACTATACATTGGTGTGGAGGTCTGTAGGAGACACACGTATGACGTCATCGGTCATAGAAGAGGGATTGCGTATACTATACATTGGTGTGGAGGTCTGTAGGAGACACACGTATGACGTCATCGGTCATAGAAGAGGGATTGCGTATACTATACATTGGTGTGGAGGTCTGTAGGAGACACACGTATGACGTCATCGGTCATAGAAGAGGGATTGTGTATACTATACATTGGTGTGGAGGTCTGTAGGAGACACACGTATGACGTCATCGGTCATAGAAGAGGGATTGCCTGTGTTATACATTGGTGTGGAGGTCTGTCGGAGACACACGTATGACGTCATCGGTCATAGAAGAGGGATTGTGTGTTATACATTAGTGTGGTGGAGGTCTGTCGGAGACACATGTATGACGTCAGAGGAGAGGGATTGTGTGTGTTATACATTGGTGTGGAGGTCTGTAGGAGACACACGTATGACGTCAGAGAAGAGGGATTGTGTGTGTTATACATTGGTGTGGAGGTCTGTAGGAGACACACGTATGACGTCAGAGAAGAGGGATTGTGTGTGTTATACATTGGTGTGGAGGTCTGTAGGAGACACATGTATGACGTCATCAGTCAGAGAAGAGGGATGGTATGTGATGGATTCTTCTCTTCCTGGTGCTGCGACACCATGAAGTCATACAGCGGACTCCGCATTGGCCGCTTCGTGTTGTGCGGGGCCCTCCGCAGCTCCTTATTCTCTGCCTGCATCACGTTGTCACGGTGATCAGGGAGTGACACGTTCTCCCCTCCCCCTCCTCGATCCCGCCCCTCCCTCCGGCCCCGGCCGGCACCACGTGACCCGCGCGCCAATCAGCGGGCGGCCCTCCTCAGCTTTTGGCGTGACGTCAGCGCGCCGCTTCCTTCTTTTTCTCCGTGCCCTCCATAAGTGAGGCGTCTCCACAAGCTCCGTTGTACCAGGAGAATCCGGAGACATCTGCCACCATGGTGAGTTCTGGAGGGGCGGCGGTGGGCGCTTTGTGTAGAGGGGAGCCAGGGCTATCCGGGGATGGGGGGTATCGGTGAGGATTGCCGGGTGTAGCGGACATAGAAGCGGGAATCCCCCGCCACATCCTCCTCTCTGTTGTTTCTCCGGGGAGGTGGTGCGGCCATTGTCTATGGAGGGAGCGGCGTCCTTGCTCCGGGGATCCGGTGTTCTTGGGTTCCTCCAGGCCGGGGCCTCGTTGTCTCCCCCTCAGCCGTGCTGCGTCACTCGTGTCCGCCATGACAGAGCCGGGCAGCGCTGTAGGGGGCGCCCTTCTCACCCGCCTGACGTGGCATGTCCGCCATAGAGGACCCCCTCTCTATTGTCAGCACTGGGGGGATTATTATACCACACTATAGAGAGAATACCGGGGGGAGGGGGATGTATTCGTGTACCGGTCCCCCCACCACCATGTGACGTGACTGGAGCCGGTCTGTGAGCTCTGCGCCGCCATCTTGTCTCCTCACCGCCCGGCTTCTCTCCTCACCTGTGTGCCACGTGACCCGCCTGGGGACCCCCTCCCCCACCCTGCCTGGGCACTATAGAGGGCAATGTCCTACATTTTATGTGTGCGCAATGATTCTAGTGCGTGTGGGATTTTTTTGTTGTGTAAAATATATTTCTCCACCCCCCCTTCCTAGCTCCAAATACTCCTATATGGTTTATTCCTGTCACATCCCCCCCCAATTCATATTTACTGCCAATATGGTTTAGTCCTGTCATGTCTCCAATTCATATTTAACCCCCAATATGGTTTAGTTTTCTATCACACCCCCAATATGGTTTAGTCCTCTGTAATTTCCCCCCAGAATTTATATTTGCCCCCAATATGGTCCAGTCCTGTGTCTTATCCCCAATTAATTTTTACCCCCCCCCAATATGGTTTAGTTGTGTCACACCCCCCAATATGGTTTAGTGTCTTATCCCCAATTCATTTTTACCCCCAATATGCTTTAGTCCTGTGTCTTATCCCCAATCAATCCCCCCCCCCCCCCCATTATGGTCCAGTCCTCAGTAACGCCACCAATATGGTTTAGTCCTGTCACACCCCCCCCCCCCCCAATATGGTCCAGTCCTGTGTCTTATCCCCAATTCATTTTTACCCCCCAATATGGTTAAGTCCTCTGTCTTATCCCCAATTAATCCCCCCCCCCCCAATATGGTCCAGTCCTCAGTAACACCACCAATATGGTTTAGTCCTGTGTCTTATCCCAATTCATATTTAACCCCCAATATGGTTTAGTTCTGTCATGTCCCCCCCAGAATTTATATTTACCCCCAATATGGTCTAGTCCTGTGTCTTATCCCCAATTTTTTACCCCCTAATATGCTTTAGTCCATTGTCTTATCCCCAATTCATTTCCCCCCTAATATGGTCCAGTCGTGTCTTATCTCTATTAATTTTTTTCCCCCCCAATATGGTCCATTCCTCTGTCACACCACCAATATGGCTTAGTCCTGTGTCACCCCCCCCTATGGTCCAGTCCTGTCTTATCCCCAATTCATATTTACCCCCCAATATGGCCCAGTCCTGTCACATCCCCAATTTCTATCCCTCACAGCCCCCCTTCCTCCATCTCCACTCACAAGTCCAGTTCTAACCTATCCCTCCGCCCACTCACCTCTCATTCCCAAATCCTGATGTTTACACCCCTCCCTCAAATACGGTTTAGTCCCCCCCCTGGACCCCTTTCACACTGGGTGTTTTCCAGGTGCTTTGGCGTAAAAACAAATAGCGCTTGAAAACCCTCATCTGCAATCCCAATGTGAAAGCCTGAGTGCTTTCACACTAAAGCGCCTGAAAAATGCTGGTAAAGCTTTCACACTGGGGTGTTTTTTGGGCGATTTGGTGTTTAAAAAAAAAGCGCCTCAATGGGTCGGGGGCTTTAGGAACAGTGTGTTCAACGCTGCAAAGAAGCTGCTTTTTGCTGCCCTGCCAGCGCAGCGCTTTAGTGTGAAAGCACTAGTCTTTCACATTGGGATTCCAGACGAGGCTTCATCAGGTGCTTCACAGGTTGTTTTTTCAACGCTAAAGTGCCTGAAAACCGGCCCAGTGTGAAAGGGGTCTTAGTGTGTCACCCCCCCCAATATGGCTTGGTACTGTCACACCCCCCAATATGGTCTAGTCCTGTGTTACATCCTCAATTCCTATTTAACACCCCCCAATATGATCCAGTCCTCTGTCACATTCCTATTTAACACCCCCCAATATGATCCAGTCCTCTGTCACATTCATATTTAACACCCCCTAATATGATCCAGTCCCCTCTGTCACATTCCTATTTGAACCCCCTCTCCAATATGGCCCAGTCCTCTGTAACATCCCCAATTCCTATCCCTCATAGTCCACCCCCTTCCTCCATCTCAATGATCCCACATCCCCTTACCTCTCATTCCCAAATCCTGATATTTACACACCCCTCCCTCCAATATGGTTTAGTCCCTTTTAGTGTCACACCTCCTACTTCCTATCCCTTATAGCCCTCTTTTCCTCCTATCCCTTTTAACTGTCACCCCCAAATCAAACTGCATATTCCCCCCCCCCCCACATTTCCATGACACCCCTAATACCAAACCCTGGAAACTCATCTCGCATCCCAAATATGATAGTTACCCCCCTGTATCTCGGGTGGGGGGAAGGAGTTGGAGGATCATTAAAAGTGGTTGATGTATAATGGAGGGAGGCTAACATAGAAAGGATTGAAGATGTGGACCTGAGAGGGGCAGGAGCATGGGGGGGGAGGTGGGGGAATATATCAGGATTTCGGAGGTGTGTTATCAGGGTTGGGGATAATTAAAATGTGGTTGGAGTTGGGATTGTGACAGGTATCAGGGACAGGAAGTGGGGCCAGGACAAGAATAGTGGTGGTTGTATGTTAATACTGATGATGGTAGGTTGGAGTTGGGAGGGGACCTGGTGTACATTGCCCCCTCCCACTATAGAATCATGTGTATGGTGTACAAATCTTGGAGATGCTGGGGTTGCATTTGAGGCCCCCCTCAATTACACAAGATGACACCACTAATGGATGAATTAGTGGGGACAGGATAGTGTTTTATTCTACTTCCTATTTTGTGTCTGGATCATATATCAGACATATGTGGCCCTCAGCTGGCATGTTTCTGTTGCCCTGGATAGATTCTGCGTTGTTTCTCCATGTGTCCTATGTGAAAGTGACGAAGGCCTGTTATTGTAGACCCCCAAGTGCCCAATTTGTGGTCCCTGCAGACATCACCCTGTCTGGTATAGCTGCAATGTTGCCCTGGTATAGGCGACATGGCTATAGGTTTATTTCTGTGGCAGTATTTAGGGTGAATTGTAAACCAGTTTGGGGTAGACCTAGTTGCCCCCCCAGCCTTGGCACAGCCGTCACTGTGTAATTCCCCTCCTGTAGCTGTGCTTTCATACAGACAATGGCCCTGCAGTGATGGATTGCTGCAGCCTGTATGACACAGCAGTCTCTGGGGTACACGGCGCTCTAGTCTGCCTGATATTTGAAGGGGGAGAGAATTGCTGCATTTGCAGTCTGAGATGGCGGCAGTGTGATGCAATGATCATACAGCTTTTTACACTGCAGTCTATTACCTTCTAGTACACAGCTATGGGAAGCACTACTGCAGTGTTTCTTCTCCAGAGGTAGAATAAGGGACACTGCCGCAGTGAGAGAAGGGTGACGTTATTGTAGTAGTCTGTGTGATTGATAGAGGGCACAGTGCTGTAGTCTGTCCTCACTGATAAATGCTCTCTGCCCAGATAGAACTGAACTTTATATAATGTGCATGCACCATCGGCTTACTCACTGATTACAATGGGGTTCCCTGTGTCAGCTCACCCTGGCAATGGTAAGAATGGTGTCCTGTCTGACCTAGATAGTAGGGTGGTGCTGCACTGTCCCCGTCGTATCTTTGTTTTTGTCCTCGGGCACAGAGCAGATCACCTGCAATCGGGCTGTGATGTAAGCGGCCGTTCCCTGCCACATGTTCCACAGCAGTGACTCACTGATTAGGTTTGGCCTCGCTGACCTAAAACAAGTGACAAGCCTTGGAATTGCTGCTTGGGCCAGAGCCTTGTCACACAGGGGTAGCTTCTCAAACTGGAGTGTAAAATCCTGATGCAGCTGTGCATGGTAGCCAATCTGCTTCTAAATTCAGTTTATTAAATTAAGCTTTGACCACAAAAGCCTGGATGCTGATTGTTTCTATGTAGAGCTGCACCAGACTTTGCACTCTCCAGTTTTAGGAAATAAAGTTTGGAATCTTTAGTTCTGCAAAGAGGCCGCTCTGCGTCTGCCATGGGATTGTGATGGAGGGAAGAGTTACGTAATCCTGGAAGGACACATTTTTGTGGAATGAATTGCACAATAAAGCTGTTCATATCTAACTTTGTACTCACAAGAAGTGATCTCTTGTTGCTGTCACATATTGGGGAACTGATGTAGATTGGTGCTGTGCTCCTGACAGCACAGAGCATTATTCTCCCCGTATTACCCACCACCCCATGTCTGTGTAGTCCCTGCAGCCAATAAATATACTGCTGACATACCTCCCTGTTTTATAGAGCACTTCTCAGAACCATACCCCTTTAGCTATTGGGACTGTTTAATTTTGTCTGAACACAGGCTGGTTTGGAATTGTAGCCGGGACCCCAGTGCTGTCTAATAAACACCTTGGCTATTGTGCTGTTAGCAGTTTGGAAGCTCGCTATTTTAAGTGACTCAAATCTCTACAGTATGTTTGCTGTAGGACGGTGCTTCTTAACCCTCACGTAACCCCAACAGGCCATATTTTGGGAATTTCTCTTAGATAAAATAGCTGTCCAAAATACCAAGTCATTGACTTCTTTAAAGTACCTGTGCAAGATAAAGGGAAACCAGCAAACATGGCTTGTTGGGGGTACTTGAGGACAGAGCTGGGAAGCACTGCATGTCGGCATTGCAACAGTTGGAGGAAATGATTACAGTGGGATTAAACTCCCATGTATGATTTCTACCTATAGGTAAGCCTCATTATCTACAGCCTTGAAGTATTCACTTTGAAACGTTACACCCAAAAATGTATTTTATTGGGATTTTATGTTGTAGACCAACACAGTGGCACATAATTGTGAAGTGGAAGGAGAATGAATGATTGTAGCCATGAAAAAATTTGAGTACTTTTTACAATTATTTGAAGTGTGTTCAGCCCATTTACTCAGATATCCCCAAACTAAAATCTAGTGGTCCCAATTAAGTCACATAATTAGTAAATAGAGTCCACCTGTGTAATTGAATCTCAGTATTAATACAGCTGTTCTGTGAATTCCTCAATTTGAAAACAATTGTCATTTTCTTTCCACTTCAGCTGGTGTTTTTAATTGATTAAAGCAAATGTTTAAGGCTGGGTTCACACTACTACACTACTTTCATCCTACTTTGCTCTGCTACATCGGTCCTACATTTATCCTACATTGGTCCTACATCCATCCTACTTTTATGAACAGGATACTACTTTGGTCCGACTTCAATGATATTCAATGGGCCCTGAAGTAGGATCAATGTAGGACCAAAAGTAGTACAGGGAGCATTTTCAAAGTCAGACCGACTTGTGTAGGACGCTACAAGACGCTCTCATAGGGAAACATTGAACACAGAGCAAAGTAGGATGAAAGTAGTGTAGTAGTGTGAACCCAGCCTCAGGCTGAAATAATCCAGAATCTCATGTGAATGCAGCCAAAAGTGGTTGAGGGTGAATAGCTTCAAAACCAGCAGATCCAAAAGCTTTGGATACAATTGTTTACTCTCATTGCATGACAGTAGCTCAAATTTCTGAAGCTAGATGTCTACAATAAACTGGACTCCTGGCTGGGCCAGCAGTGGTTCTACATGGCGTAGCCGTAGACTATCCCCCATCCATGTCGGCTTTTGTACAACTTTAGATTTTCTTCTAAATTGGTGTAGCTTGGTAGTGGTTTGTGTGCTGAGCTTAACTTCCTTTGCTGTTATGGTTTGTAGCCGGCTGTTCAGATGAAAGGAAATGCTGATAGTTAAGGGTGCAGCCAGTCACTAAACGGTAAAATGATCTATTGCACCATCAAGGTTGTTGAGGTATAAGAAGGCCTTGCTAATCAGATGCAGTTTGCTGGGTTTTGAACTGTCAAACTGCCTTGTACTTGAAGTGGCATTCCACCCACCTTTTCAACCCTTTGTTATTTAGATTTCTTCTTTGGAGTACATAGTGTACTTCTGTCATAGTTTGGCAGCGGTGCAGTGTCATCTTCAGCGGTGAGCCCCTCCCCCCCCCCCCCCCCCATCTGGGGGATGATGGGGCCAATCAGAGCGCCTTGTGCAGTAGACCTGCTGTAAAGCCTGAAGGTTCTATTGCCAGTTTCCCTTGGTTACAATGGTGGTGCCTGTACCTGATCGATGGACGGATTGGCCCCGGTGACCCGACCACTCTACACCCCCCCCCCAAAAAGCAAAATTAAGGGAAATTGTAGAATAAACAATAAAAATAAACATAGTGCTTGCACGCAGAAGCGAATGCATAAGTCGCGCTCGCAAATTTGAACGTCTTTCAAACCACACGTGAGGTATCGCCACGAACGTTAAAGCAAGATCAATAATCCAGTCTAGCCTAGTAGCCACGTTTTAGGGATTTTTATTAAGATCCTATCAACTAAACCGGGCTAAATGAGTTACCGTATTTACAAGCTGTTACATACAGGCGTTTGGCATTTAAAATGCCTCTGAACATTTGTCCTGAATATGTGGTGTTCTGGGGGGGAAAAAGCTTCTAAACGTAACTGCCTATAAACAACCCTGTGAATGTGTCCTGATGACATGGAGAGTTCAAGGGCAGCCTGACTGCTCCTAAACATATGTTTACCAGCAGCAGTGTACATGAAGCCTAAGACGGATCTGGGTTCCTGCTTGGCAGAAACGCAGGATCTGTCACAGAACAGTGATCTGCCTTGTTTACATGGGCAGACCCATGTTCTGTCTGCCATGGGAAAGATCAGCGAGTCCCGATGTCCGCTGATTGGCTCCTGTGTCCAGTCACAGCAGGAGCTGGGTCGCCGGCGGTGCAAGTGTGTGCCCCAGACCAGGAAGGGTGAAATTGCGTACAGGTACGTGATTTATCCTGAAACACCCTGTACAGTAAATGTACGTGGGGCAGTCCCTAAGTGGTTAAGTACGCCATTTGAGTGTACACAATTTTACAGCACAGCGTATCAATTTACTCGGCATAACATCTTTTGCATTATCCAAAAAAATTGTGTTAAATATTGTGACAGTGTTTAAAAAAAATGCTGCATGAATACCACGTGACAAATTGCAGGAATGAGCAACTTGTCACCAGCCTCCAGTTGGAATTTCTCCAATGGAGTGGTATTGTGCTGTGCCGGCTGCAGGAGAAGTAAATATCTACACTTCTGTCTTTGATAAAAAAAATTGTTTTTTTTGGGCACTTCCAGTTGACCTTATAAAAATGCTTGGTCCTTTAGGTCACTTCAGTGGGGGAAGGTTTAGGTGAAATCTCAACAAGTGACACAGGCTGCATATCAAGGGACTTTTTGTTTGGCTAATAGAAAGCGGTGGGGGGAGATGAGAGCTGCTGTTTGAGCACAAAACGATTTTAAAGTGCTCATGTCGCACTCAGGCGTTCTCATTGAAGTCTATTGGGCCCAATCTGCCAAAAAGCTTGTCAGAACGCTCGGATGAGAACGGCCATTGGAATGAATGGGCTTTGGCTTGAGCATTTTTAGAGCTTCAAGCAGAAAATCGCTTGGGTGTGAATGGGGGGCCTAAAACAAGCTACATATTTGCATAGATGGTAAATCTGTAAAATTGTACAAAAGCTTATGTAGTGGTGATTCAGCATTAATCAAAAGGAGATTGTACAGATTGTAATGTGTGGCCAACTGGATACAACATGCTTAAAATGATTAGTCAAAGCATGTTTAAAGCAATGCAGTGATGGTAACCTTTGTTCTAATTCCAGTCCACCACATGGGGTATGTTAGAGGGCTTTCTGCTGTGTGAATGTTCGGCAATTTGTAACTTTTTTTTTTTTTTTTCTCCCCTCACAGGTGAACTTCACCGTAGACCAGATCCGAGCGATCATGGACAAAAAGTCCAACATCAGAAACATGTCCGTGATTGCTCACGTTGACCATGGCAAATCCACCTTGACGGATTCCTTGGTGTGTAAAGCCGGGATCATCGCCTCCTCCAGAGCTGGTGAAACTCGCTTCACAGACACACGTAAAGATGAGCAAGAACGTTGTATCACCATCAAATCCACGTGAGTACAGCTGACCATCCTCACAATGGGCATTATGGCTTCTGCAGATGCTGTCACATCACCCTCTATAGGCTGATGTTCATATGATGTCCTAGTGTACACCCTACGCTCAATCACCATCTGTGTTCAGTGGACCTTTATTTATCAAACTGGGTTATGTGCCTGTAAATAGAAAAAATAACCTACAGGTAACTGCAGTGATTAAAGCGGAGCTCCACCCTAAAGTGGAACTCACGCTGATCGGAACCCTCCCCCCCCCCCCCCCCTCCGGTGTCACATTTGACACCTTTCAGGGGGGAGGGGGGTGCAGATACCTGTCTAAAGACAAGTATTTGCACCCACTTCCGGCCACAGTTTCATGTTTTCTGCAGCGCAACTCACGCATGCGCCGTAGGGAACCCGTAGCGCTTCACTTCCTGGTTCCCTCACCGAGGATGGCGGGGGCAGCAGCAGAGTGACGAGCGATCGCTCGTCCTCTGCTGCGGATGGCGCTGGACTCCAGGACAGGTAAGTGTCCTAATATTAAAAGTCGGCAGCTGCAGTATTTGTAGCTGCTGGCTTTTAATTTTTTTTAGTGGCACATCCTCTTTAAGTGGGTCAACTATCGTAGCTGGTCTGCAGTGGCACCTTTATTATGACCATGGTGCTAACTACAAAGGGCCTGTTTGCACCATGTGTTGACAGCTTGTGGTTTTTGATCCCAGTAGAAGTTACTAATTGGATTTTTGTCTTCTGCTGGAAATGCTAGCCATATATTAGTTGCAATGGCTTCCTGGATTTGTCCAGACTTGTCTTGCTGCTGCATAGGTTCTCTTGGCACTCTGTACTTTAAACTACAGCTTTGCAGATAAAAAAATTATATAGCACATGACACACTGCAGCATAGATGGCAGTCTTTCTGCTGAGTCAGAGCATGCCTTCTCTCCCCACCACACTGCTGGATATTCAAAAGTAAAAGTACAGCAGCTGGCCGGCAAGTGGTTAACAGAAAATTGTTCGACAAGGCAGAGCTTTTTTTCACAAGGCAGAAATTTAACGCATATTTGATGACAAAAGTAGATACAAGCATGATAAATCACTGGCTAGAGTAGAGGGCACTCTATCACTGTATAGCTATAAAATGTGGCTATAGCAGTTGGTAAGATTTTTGCTCTAATTTTTATATCTGTGTGATCAATGGTTTGAGGCTTGCTGCAGATAACCCTCTTCTATAGCGTTGGTCCCACCTGTGTAAAATTTAGGCAACCACCATCGTACCGATGTTTCCCTAACAGCTGTTTATTTTCACAGGGCAATTTCCTTGTTTTATGAGCTCCAGGAACCGGATTTGGCTTTCATCAAGCAGTGCAAGGATGGTTCTGGTTTCCTTATTAACCTCATTGACTCTCCCGGACACGTAGACTTCTCCTCTGAGGTCACTGCTGCCCTCCGTGTCACAGACGGTGCTCTTGTCGTTGTTGACTGTGTATCAGGTATAAATTTAAGGATCTACTTGTTTTCCTCCAAAAACCCTTTGGGTAGAGCAGGGAATGGTTAATATTGTGTGTGTGTTTTTTTTTTTTTTTAATTCCCTTCAACTCAGAGGGGGAACTACTGTAACATTAAATTTTTATTTCTGAAAGTATTACTTGATCCAAGAAAGTAAGGCCCCTTTCACACGGACCGTTCAGATCCGCCTGTCGGTTTTGACAGCGGATGAAGCGTCAGATGTCAGCGGAGACATGTCTGCTGACATCCAATCCGCTAAAAACAGATGCATGGTTCTACTGTTAAAAAAAAACAGATGCATGGGGATACGTCCCCATCCGTCCATGGCGGATCGGATCTGATAAAAACAGACATGCTGTCCATTTTCATCAAATCGCTCCATAGGAGACAGCGGTGCCTGACAAGCGAAAAGAGAACTTGCAATTTATGCACAAATACCCAGTTTATTGGCCAGGTGTATTAGTGTGGAGTTGTGTTCTTATGGAAGTACTTAAGTTTCATAATCTTATGTGAAAATATATACCAAAAAGGTGCCTTTTGGGGATAAGAACATATAAACCAACAGCTGACCCCTTTAAAGTGAACAAATCTCTAAACTGTAGAATTGTAAAGATAAGGAGCTCTAACGAGCAGGGCCCTCTGATCATTCCTGTATTAAATTGTATTGTAACTATAATGTCTTCCCTGATGTTGTAAAGCGCTGCGTAAACTGTTGGCGCTATATAAATCCTGTATAATAATAATAATAATAATAATGCGCTATACATGTTTAAAAACTGGCAGAAAGAAACACTGCATGAAACTTGAATGTGCACATAAATGAGAAAATAAGCAAGCATAAAGTCCATATGTGAATACATTCCAACACCAAAACAGAATGCTTTGAGATGAAACTTGTAGATCTTCCACCACGAGTGATCAGTATGAAGATGGCCACTCACCAGAGCTGTATGACCCTTTTTACATGGTATTCAAATGCTTTGGTAACACCAGATTGCAGTGGATTTATGCCGTTGGCAGAACCAATCTGGTGTTCCCAATGCGTTTATTTGACCGTCCTGAAAGAGGTCGTACAGCTGAGTGGGCCATCTTCATACTGAGCACTCGTGGTGGAAGATCTACAAGTTTTATCTCAAGTATTCTGTTTTGGTGTTGGGATTCATTCACATATGGACTTTATGCTTGCTTTTCATGTGCACATTTAAGTTTGCATTTTTTTTTTTTTGTGCTAGTTTTTCACAACATGTACAGTTCCCTAATCTTTACTTTAATATATGTCTACAAAAACGCTTGGCTGTGTTGCTGCCACATTTGATAATCGCCATAAGACACCTAAATGACCTAGCTGGAAAATTATTAAAATGTTCTATTTTTTTTTTAAGGTGTGTGCGTACAGACAGAGACCGTCTTGCGGCAGGCCATTGCAGAGAGAATCAAGCCAGTTCTCATGATGAATAAAATGGACCGAGCTCTGCTGGAACTTCAATTGGAGCCTGAATCATTGTACCTGACCTTCCAGAGGATAGTGGAAAATGTCAACGTCATCATCTCTACCTACGGAGAGGGAGAGACTGGACCTATGGGGAACATCATGGTAAGAGGGTGTGATCGATGTGCAGAGACTATCTATGTGCAGCAAACAGAACTTCCAGATGGGAACTGGAGATCATCTTGATGAATAGCGCTCATATGCTATTCTGCAGAGTTGTAGTTGACATTGTGGTCTGCTGTTAATGTGTCTTGTAGCGAAGAGCGACCGACCCTATGACTTAACTTTATGGTTGTTAAACTTTAAATTACGTGTTTTTAATTTAGTGCACTGTCTTCAATTGCCACTTAAACTGATTTTTACAACTGTTTTATAGGACTGCTTAGTACTGTCCAGTGACTGCTTTAAAGCCTTTGTCAGCCCCATTGTATCAGTTGGAATTCCATGAAAAATCTGAGTATGCTAAACATTATGAAGTAACTCAAAAGCTGGTCAGGTGCCCCGACAATGAATTATCTTAAAAGCATCTCAAACTGATATCCAACAAACCCAAATCCCCTTGCCACTGGCCCTATATCCTTATATTGCAACTCAGTTAGTTGGGTTCACTACACCTCTCATGAAAATGGAGTTTATCTTGACAGTTATTAAAGGGAACTGGTTTAGTTCAGAGCGTAGAGCTGCTATGTGTTGGCTTGTTGCGAGTTCAGTGACTGAAAGGTAGTGTCAGCTACCATATTTAGTCTGACATCTTCAAAGGACTTGTAAAGGAAAATGTTTTTTCACCTTAATGTGCAATCTATGCATTAAGGTGAAAAAACATCTGATGTTGCAGAGCCCCGTTATACAGAGCCCCGTTATACTTGCCTGACCCCTCGAAGTCCCGCGTGTTCCCGATATTCTCTTCGCCGCTGATTGGCTAGCACAGATGGATTGAGAGCAGCGCAGCCATTGACTGGCACTGCTGTCAATCACATCCAGTGATGCAGCGGGTCTGAGTCAGTGAGCGGCTATGGCCGCTCGCTGTATCACGGGAGCGCGTCCGCTATTGGTGACCACCATGTGAGCTCTCGCGTGACTGTGGTGACTAATTGCGGGGAGGATCGAGACAGCTTCCGAGGGACCCCAGAAGACATGGATCGGGGGCACTCTGTGCAGAACGAACTGTACAGTGGAGGTTAGTATGACATGTGTGGTTATATATAAAACATATATATATATATATATATATATATATATATATATATATATATATATATAAATTTTTTTTCCTTTACAAACCCTTTAAGATTTGCATGGTTAAAATGCAGATTATACTTTCTTTTTAAATTGAGCCATTGTCTTCAACCCAGATAAAGTATGCAAATTGGGATGTCTGACTTGTATATGCATGTTCCTTGACAGAAGCTCAAACATTGAACTCCTTTTGGTCTGTCTGCTAGCCAGAATGTCATCTTTACTTGTTTTCCTTGTGCTCTTAGATCGACCCAGTAATTGGCACAGTCGGCTTCGGTTCCGGTCTGCACGGATGGGCTTTCACCCTGAAACAGTTTGCTGAGATGTATGTCACCAAGTTTGCTGCCAAAGGAGAGAAGGCACAGCTTCCATCAATGGAACGTGCCAAGAAAGTAGAAGACATGATGAAGAAGCTTTGGGGAGACAGGTATGTAGGCCTACAACTTTTACTCAATTGTATGGTGTCACTATTAAGATCAGTGCTCTTTAAAGCGGAGGTTCACCGGAATTTTTTTTATGTTGGCAGCTATAAATACGTCAGCTGCTGACTTTTAAAAAAATGACACTTGCCTGTCCAGGTCTCCCGTGGTGTCAGCAGCCAAAGCCAAGCTATCTCTTAGCTTCCCCCTGCCGCCATCCTTGGTGAAGGAATCGGAAAGTGAAGCGCTGCGGTTTCACTGCCCGGGTTCCCTACTGTGCATGCGCGAGTCATGTTGCGCCATCCTCGCTGGTCCCTGCTGTGTTCTGGGAACTGTTTCCCACAACACAAAGGGGGGGGGGGGGTGATGCAAAAAGGTGGGAGTCTATACCCAGAAGTAATGCAAATACCTACAGGTATCTGCACCACCCCTGAAAGGTGCCAAATGTGGTGGTGGTGGTGGGGGGGATAAAATGTTATGCTCCTCAGTTAACTACATCTATTATATGAAACCATATGGTGGGGTGTTTTTTTTTTTTTTTTTTTTTTTTTTTTTTTCTTCCCCTAAACTAGGACAAAACTGATGAATACTGAGGTGGGTTACAGATTTGAGTCCCGTACACATGGGCCAAATGTCATGGCAAGTAAAAGTTGACATTCGGCATGTGTGGTTTGTTCAGTTGGCTTTTGTCAGACATGCATGCTGGGAAAACTAGCAGTTGGCTGACTTCCCATCAGCTCGTTCTGCCAATGGCAGAGTGTTCGGGTGGGGAGGCCACCCCCTTTCAGAACACTACTGCTCAGTGTAGGAGATTGCTGTACTAACCATGCAAGGTTAGTACAGTGGCCTGTCGGGGTGTTTTTTAAATGTATCTATAGATGTATACATTTTTCCTTTTCTATGTTCATGGTACTAACAAACACTTGCTTTTAGGTACTTTGATCCATCCACTGGTAAATTCAGCAAGTCTGCATCCTCTCCTGATGGAAAGAAGTTACCACGTACCTTCAGCCAACTTATTTTGGATCCTATTTTCAAGGTAAGGCATATTAAAACGGTTTAATTAAAAATCATTGAAACATAAAACCAGTTTATGAGGGTGCAGTTGCATTGTGATATGAGGGTCTGTGGAGATGCTGAGGTTGTTTATTTTTGTCTCCAGGTATTTGATGCCATCATGAACTTCAAGAAAGATGAAACTGCCAAACTGATTGAGAAGCTGGATATTAAGCTGGATGCAGAGGACAAAGACAAGGAAGGAAAGCAACTTCTGAAGGTATGGGCCAGCTGCCAAAATAGTTGTGTTGGCCAGCCACCTCTGTCCTTTCCACAAAGGAACTGGTGGTTCAACTGTTTAGAACTTTAATGTGTTCCTAGTGTGGGTCTTGCCCTCTTGTCGCAAGTACTAGTCCCATGAGGTTTGGCGACATCACTACTGTTTAGCCAGTTCTCTTTACTGGAGGCTCTGATCTTGGGAGGCAGAGCTTTGCATCTACTAAAATAACAGACCATTGACATATGTTGGTAATAAAGAACAGGTTGGATTAAAGTGGATCTATTAGGGAAATGTCACTGTAGCTCGTCACTTTAATTTGCCTCGGCGCGGACAGCCGCTACAGACACCGACAATGCTTGAGGATAAAGGGGGTAGTATAAGATCTTCCCTACCAACACTGCCAGTCTAGAAAAGTCCTGTCACCTTTGCTGCATCTAGTCTTATTAAATACATTAAACTTTATAAAGCAGTACTAAACCTATTAAAGTGTCACAAAGTTGCGTTCCTAGAATATAACTCATTTTGCTTGTACTGTCAAGCTATGAAGTGGTTGGTGTCATAACTAATTACATGTGCACCATCATGGCAGTTGCAAGATCAGAGCAAAACTGCAGCATTTGCTGAAAATTATAGCTGTTTATTTAGTTGCATTTTTATTTAGCAAGGTCCAGTCTGATGTAATTCTATTGTATCCTTGTAGGCTGTAATGAGACGCTGGTTGCCCGCTGGTGATGCATTGCTTCAGATGATCACAATCCATCTGCCATCACCTGTTACTGCACAGAAATACCGCTGTGAGCTCTTGTATGAGGGACCACCCGATGATGAAGCTGCCATGGGTAAGACCAATCCTGACATGTTGGCAGTATTGCTCAATCTATTTGCCTAAAAAAGCTCCTTGTGGTGTTTTTAGTAGCCCTTAAAATTTAGTGCTTATTTTTTCTTCATAGGTGTGAAAAACTGCGACCCTAAGGGACCCCTGATGATGTATATCTCCAAGATGGTGCCTACAACTGATAAGGGACGTTTCTATGCCTTTGGCCGTGTCTTCTCTGGTGTTGTATCTACAGGCCAGAAAGTACGTATTATGGGTCCAAACTACACACCAGGCAAGAAGGAGGATCTCTACTTGAAACCTATTCAGAGGTAATTCTTACTGGCTGCATTAGTGATTTGGGTATAGATAAAAAAAAAAAATCCCGAGCACATCTGAAAGGGTTAAAAAAAAAAGCTAATGTGATTTAAAGCAGAGTTCTAGCCTGGTTAAGAAAAACTATAGCTGCTAACTTCTAATACAAGGACCTTTTACCTGTCCAGGGATGCAATGTTGTCACCTGAAGCTGACCCATCTGTTGGCTCCAGGTGCGGACAACGGCATCCTTACTAAGGGAAGCCTTGCAGTTTTAGACTGTTTTCTACTGCGCATGTCCAATCACTGAGTTCATTAAAAGTGATATAAAAACTAAAAGAATGTAAAAGGGACAGTGAAAAGAGAAAGTTTAAGACAAGGTGTTTAAAGTGTTGCTTAAGTACCAAAGTTTGTCATTCCACGAGTGTACGCAATTTTAAAGCATGACATGTTGGGTATCTATTTACCCACCATAACATCATCTTTCACACTATACCCAAAGATTGAGGTATATATTGTGTTTTGTTTTAATTCATTAAAGTGAATTTTTTACAAAAATAAATGTGTTTGCAAACCACTGTGCAAATAGCAAGTGGCAAAAAAAAATCCAAATTTTTGGTGTGCCTCAAGATTCTGACAGATTTTAAAAAGTGCCTTGGTTGAAAAGGTGGGAAAACACTGAAATGGGAATCTGAAGAATGTCTGGTTTAATTTTTTTTTTTTTTTTTTTTTATATCTGACACAATATTTTGTACACTCTTGATCCACAGGACCATCCTGATGATGGGTCGTTATGTTGAGCCCATTGAGGACGTCCCTTGCGGAAACATAGTCGGTCTTGTTGGTGTTGACCAGTACTTGGTGAAAACTGGAACCATCAGCACATTTGAACATGCCCACAACATGCGTGTCATGAAGTTCAGTGTCAGCCCTGTTGTCCGTGTGGCAGTTGAGGCAAAAAACCCAGCTGACCTCCCAAAACTGGTTGAAGGTCTGAAACGTCTGGCCAAGTCTGATCCTATGGTGCAGGTAAGACCTTGAATTCTCGTTACGCTTCAGTACAACCAACCGGCATATTTAGTGCACATTTCAGTGAAGGATGTTTTTCGAACTACTCTTGAAGTTGATTGGCCATCTTTAACCATTCCAGCCCTGGAAGGATTGGCCATTTTTGTGCAATACAACACCATCACTTTAATTAAACTGCATCAGTTTAGGCCATTTATAAATTGCCACTGATTACTGTGTAAATGTCACTGGCATGGGAAGGGGTTAACGCTAGGTGGCTATCAAGGGGTTTAATGTGTTCCCACTGTAGGGGGTGGACTCACTGGGACATGATGAATCACTGGGAACAGTAGATTTGACTTGTCACCTTTCAAACAGGGAATGTTTTGTGTACAAAGGCAGTTCCCTGTTCTGCCTCTGTAATGGGTGATTGCGGGTCACCGGCAGACTTGGAGCACGTCCGGCACACTCCCACAGCAGGTGCAAGCCTGCCATTGCACCTAAGACAATTTGTGCAGGACAGCCAACCTGCTGCAGTATGATGGCGGCTGGTCTACAAGCAGTTACAGTGAACCTAAAATGTCCTTTAAAAAACATGACCCAATGATCAATTTCTCATTCAGTTTTATTATGTGGTGTGTTTTTTGCTTTTAGTGTTTCCTTTTGAATAAGCTGGTCAACTTTTGGTCTTTTTATAGTGTATAATTGAAGAGTCTGGAGAACACATCATTGCTGGAGCTGGTGAGCTTCATCTGGAAATCTGCCTTAAAGATCTGGAAGAGGACCATGCCTGTATTCCCATCAAGGTAATGAGAATGTGTTTTCTGTGTAATGCTTGGATGGGCATGTCTGGGAACAATGGGTAGAGGAACATTGGTTTAGTGCCACACCAAGTTTGCTACACAGCTTTCCTCATAACATGAGCAGTGTGTTTATTAATGCCTCACTAAAGGGCCAGCCCCATTGAACACTCTCCTCAGTTTATTTAAACATGCATTAACATTCATTGGATTGCTTGGTGGGTCTCTAAGCAAACACCCAACATTTAATGAGAATGAGCCTTTGACAGTCTATGTAGAGCAGTTTATCCAGTGTACCTTTGCTTGGTTCTATATATAAAAGACAAGCTACACCCCCCCCCCCCCCCCCCAGCCTTCTATACTAACAGACTTTAACATGCCAGTTATCTCCTGTAAAATGAGCAGGGAACTGCTTTAAATAAAACTAATTTTTTTTTTTTTACTGGTTTCTAGAAATCTGACCCTGTCGTATCTTACCGTGAGACTGTAAGCGAAGAGTCCTACCTGCTCTGCTTGTCCAAGTCCCCCAACAAGCACAACCGTCTGTACATGAAAGCCCGACCATTCCCTGATGGCCTGGCTGAAGATATTGACAAAGGAGATGTCAGTTCCCGGCAGGATCTGAAGCTGCGTGCCCGTTACCTGACAGACAAGTACGAATGGGATGTGACAGAGGCCAGGAAGATCTGGTGCTTTGGCCCTGATGGAACAGGACCCAACGTCCTTGTTGATGTTACCAAAGGAGTCCAGTACCTCAATGAGATCAAGGACAGTGTTGTTGCTGGCTTCCAGTGGGCCACCAAAGAGGCAAGTAAAGTATTTGTAGCTAGAAGACAAATTTTAACTTTAGTTACTTGGCACCCTCAAAGGTTTAGCCTACAGGGGAAAGGGTTGGCAGTTGCCTACTTTCTCTGTAGTACTTTAATTTAAAAAAGCTTGTTTACTGTAGAAGAAAAGTGTTGAAGGTATGCCAGCAATTGGATCCTGTAGTAAAAAAATTACTCTTGATATCCTTGCTAAAAGGCTATTGGCATGACCAACTGAATTTGCAATTAAGTTGACACATCTTACGCTTGGTTCATATATTTAAATGGGATGCTTTTTTAACTATATCCAATTTGCATGAACCAAGCCGGCTTTAATGAAAATGTGTTCATATCTGCAAGGCCCCAGTCCTGTGGTGGGGTTTTTTTTTTTGTTTTTTTGTTCAGGGGGGTCATTCAACAAATTTGCACCTGAACATGTGACCCAAGCCATATACTATCTTTTCTTTAGATGTATTTTTATCCCCCCCCTTGTTTTGTATTTACATTTTATTAATGTTTGTGCAGGGAGTTCTGTGTGAAGAGAACATGCGAGGTGTCAGGTTTGATGTTCATGATGTCACTCTGCATGCTGATGCCATACATCGTGGAGGTGGACAAATTATCCCCACTGCAAGAAGAGTCCTCTATGCTGCTGCCATCACTGCCCAGCCCAGGCTTATGGAGCCCATCTACTTGGTTGAGATCCAGGTAAGCGGATAACTTGCCAGGAAATTGCCTCCAATAGTTTTGCAGATGTGAGAGTGCACAATAACTACAAAAACTTTACACAGGAAGATGGAGGACCTTTACAGTGACATGTTGGAGAGGGTTGAGGAATTCTAAATGCACTTATTCTTTCTAATAGAATACTTTAGTGATTTTCTTGTTTTCAGGTGTTGAGGCTTCCTCAACCTTCCCCTGTCTGGTTGTAGATTGAGATGAGGGAGACTTGTTCCATGTTTTTTAAAGGAAAAAAATAGACATATATATATATATATATATATATATATATATATATATAATATATACGCACCAAAGATGCAGCATACAGGACTTTTGGTGCCCTTCACAAAATGTGCCAGAAACAGACATGTAGAAAGTCTCTAAGGGGAAACTGGGTGAACCTGCCAAACTGCAGCTTGGCACTGAAAGCCTTGATGTGCTTTCATACCTCCCTTTAAAAAAACATTAAGATCTTGTTTACTAAAATTCTATCAACTTCTGCTTTAAAGCATATTGCTGGTGCAAAACTACAGCTACACTTGAAATCATTCTAGGTGGAGTGCTACTATATCTTGGTAATCAGCTCTGCTGGTGCATGGTCTTGAATTTGTTTGTGTACACAAAGAAGCATAATGCTGTATTCAATTTAGCCTCTTGTACACTGCAGCTTGGGAGGGGGGAGCTTGGTATAGCCTTTTACTGGGCCAAAATGCAGCCCATTGTAATGTGCCCATGCACAAACGAGAGCTGTGCATTCTTCGGTAAATCTATTTTTGGTCAGTAATTTTACACCTTATGTGCGCAAAAGTTCACTTGCATTGTGCCGAACAAACGCAAAGATAACGCACACGTGATAACTCATAATGCATATGAAGTCTGAAAGTAAATGCTCAAGTAAGAATATAGTGTGCAAGAGGCCTTGCACGGAAGAGGTATCGCGTAACATTAGATGCAGCCAGAGCTCAGGTGGTGGACTCTGCACTTTAAAAATGTAAACTTCTTATCCTTTACGTACTTCACTAGGCAGATACATAATTGCAGAAAAATAAATCCATGTGTATTAATAATATATACTTTCTTCTGTCCAGTGTCCAGAACAAGTTGTAGGTGGCATCTATGGTGTGCTGAACAGGAAGCGTGGACACGTCTTTGAGGAGTCCCAAGTGGCCGGAACCCCTATGTTTGTTGTAAAAGCTTATCTTCCCGTCAACGAATCATTCGGTATGTTCGTTACTTTGTACATATGACTTGTGCATGCGTCTTTACCTTCATGTTTTATAACTTGTTAAATTAAATGCGCCATATACATTGGTTGCCTCCAATTTCAAATCAGAATTTACACATTGGCACAAACATTTGACTTCTATTCACACTGTATGCTTTGTCTTGGCTGTAAGATTCAAAATGACTGTTTTTAATTGACTTTATTTCTCTCTGGCAGGCTTCACTGCTGATCTCAGGTCTAACACAGGTGGTCAGGCCTTCCCTCAGTGTGTGTTTGACCACTGGCAAATTCTTCCTGGAGACCCCTTCGAGGCCAACACTCGCCCAGCACAAGTGGTGACTGAAACCCGAAAACGCAAAGGCTTGAAGGAAGGAATCCCAGCCCTGGACAACTACTTGGATAAATTGTAACGGTGTTGCCCGCCATTCTCATTAAACCAAGCTCACTACACCGGCAGTGTCTGTCCCTGCTGATAAGACGCCACGCACATTGTTTGCCCAGGAAAACAAGACGAAAAAAATAAAAATAAAAACTCAAAAGAAGTAAAGAGTTGTTTGAGCATTTTTCTTTTTACTGTGAATATGCTATGCTGCACAAAAGGAGTAAACCTGCTAGCAATTGGATATAGAGTTAAAGCGGGGGTTCACCCTAAAAAATTCTAACATTGCATCCAGGATACTAACATTTACAGTATGCAGGTTTTTTCTCCCCGGTTCTGATTCCTTCCGGGACTGGGTGTTCCTAACCCTGGGTTAGATGATTGACGTCTGGTGAAACAGTTCCCATGTTGCATAAGGCGCGTCGCCAGATTTCCGTAAATAGCCGAGCTGCGAGTCGGCCCCTGCGCAGTCAGCTCTACACAGCGGGCGCCGACTCGCAGCTATTTACCCGACCTGCCAAGATGTGACATTGGCAAGAACTGAAGATGCATGATAAATGCCTGGGTACAATTCAGATAAACTCATCACGGCCAGAGTCAAACACCTGGGTTGGTTGTTATTGTAAATTGTAGGATACACTGAGCTGCGGGAATGAAGAACTCGCAAGATTTCACTCTTGCACGTCGGTCCGATTTCAGACATCTATACATCTATACAGGTTTCTGCACAGATGTCAATGTAAATCTCAGCCCGAAATTACAAAATGGTACAGAAACTACTTTTAAAAATCAGTGCAGCGCCACACTGATTAGGACGGTGCAATTGCCACCGATTTGACATGTCAAATCACTCCAGTGTGAACCAAGGCTAAGTTTCCTTTCACACATGCCGCACGGCTTGCAAAGAAAGTCGCTCCCTCCCCCCAAGTAGTGCAGGAACCCTTAGTCGGTGTGACTTCATGACTGCTTGGGTTTTGCTGCTACCTTTCAGGTGAATGGTCAAAAGGCAGGAATTCACTTCCCAGGCATAATCCCTTCCAGCTAATGTTTTCAGCTAGTGCCCTTAAATCATATGTTTCAAACACAAGGCCCATGGGTTGAATGTGGCTACTGCATTCAGGGCTTTTTCAAAACTCCATTCTGGCTCTCACCCTCCACTCACTGCTGTCACTTGCCTGCCCTCGTAGGGACAAGGGATGCAGTGTGGAATAAGGCAATCATGTGGTGAGCTGTATGTACGGTCATCTCCATTGTTGGGCAGATGCCATCCAATCCTCCCTACAAGAGGCAGTCACACTCTTGAGAGGTCCTAGGGCAGTGATGGCAAACCTTGGCACTGTTTTGAACTACATTTTCCATGATGCTCAACTACACTGCAGAGTGCTTGAGCATCATGGGGGGGGGGGGGGGATGTAGTTCTAAAACATCTGGGGTGCCAAGGTTTGCCATCAATTTTAGTAGAACGGGAAGGTGAGATGTGAGGACTGCAAGAACGCCTCCCCTGCAGCCCCAGTGTGAGATCCGGAGTGGTGCGTTTGCAGGACGTTGAGGGGGGGAAATGTCCTGCAAGCAGCATTGAAATTAATAAGCAGCGCTGCTGAAGGTCCAACTGATGCAGCAAGTGTAAATTAAAAAAATAAAATTAACCTCCTGTGAGCCATAATGGGCCTCTTCTGCTGCACATGCGTGTACCTCTGGCCATTTATCTGATCCATTTCCCCACTACCAATTGCACCCGGCAGGGTTGACTGCTATCCCCTCTAATTTTTGCTTTAGTGATTATTGCTCTCATCATGGGTCTCTGTAGCCAAATCTTCCCATAAAATGGGTATATGCGCTTGCTGTAATATGGTTTATATTACTGATCCTATGCACTCACTCACTGCTCTCCAAAAAATAAATAAAAAATGACTGGATTTTAGGCAAGTGCCATAGGATAAAACGCCCATCTCAGACATACCTATAGGTACTGTAAATATCTCCAAAACATGCACTGTTTTGAAGATTTTTACTGTGCATTTACTCTAAAAACAGCCCTGGCTGTTCCTTAAGAGTCATGTGTCCTTGCAGCTCCAGCCAGTTAAACCAGAGTCTGCAAACCACCTGCAGTGGTGGCAGCACTGGAGGGCTTCCTTTTTTAGGCAAGTGTTAATGTGCTAGTATGCAATGCATACATTAGCTTTCAGATAAGAGAAGGAAAAAATAATGCACCACATAGTGGTTTACTACTGCTTTTAATCACTCCAAATCTTCCATGCGTACAAGTCTTAAATATACTGATATAAAGAAGAGATCTCCATTTTCCTGGGCTCCAAATTCTGCTCTTTACCTGGGTATTCACTTATCACCCTCAGTTCACATCGCACCAACCTCAAGTTATTTATTTAAAAAAAAAAACTTCAGGATATTAGCAAGGCTCTAGCATAAGGCGCATAACCTTGACTAAAACATTCTTGCCTTGCCTGCTTGTCTTTTTTAGAACAGGCATATGCAATTAGTGGACCTCCAGCTGTTGCAGAACTACATGACCCATGAGGCATAGGAAGATAGACAGAAGCATGATGGGACTTGTAATTGTGCAACAGCTGGTGGTCCGCTAATTGCATATCTCTGCTTTAGAACTTTACTTGTTCCCATTCTGCCTTACCACCTCACTAAATTACAGGGTATTTTGAACTCTATTTGGCAACACAAAAGATCTCGGATCCACAAATCGGTGTTATGTCCAACAACCACAAGGGAAGGTCAGAGGGGAGCCACCCCCATGTTAAAATGGTATAAGGCGATCATGTCAAGTACTGGTGGCCATCTCCACCTGGAAACAAATTGAATGTGTGTTGGCTCAGGACTTATGCCTTTGTATTATGGCTGCTTCTTCAGCAACATAGCACATTGGGAGCAGGTCATTAAGATTTATCATAGGTGGTACTACACCCCCACCTCTAAGCTCTATTTTCTATACCTTTTTCCAAAATTGCTCAGAGGGCACCTTCACACCTGGTGGGACTGTACTAAGCTGCCACCCCCCCTCATCTGAAATTGCCACCTTGAGTCACTCACTGAAACTGTTATAGCATTGACTCCTCAGATGTCTCTTCTGGGAATGGGATTAGAGGCTTGGCCTACCCCAGTACACTCACTGGTTACGCATATTACTAATTGCCACTAGGTTATTGTAACGGGAGGGCCCGTGGGACCCAGAGGCTCTTGCAGGGTGTGGGGTACTCCTGTTTCAGCTTCACCGATGACTCTTGTGTCTAAAGTCATCCTATGTCCACTAGGGGCATAGGATGACTGAGAAATTATATCTTGGACTACATGAGATGGGGCAGTAATGTAATCCACAATATATTCAAGAATGTCTGGAAGAACTAATTACAGGTTGATTCTGAACCCAACAGGTCAATAGAAGAGTGACTCATTCATGTGGGAACACAGATTGTTAAGCGGGTAATTAAGTCTGCTACTGTCATGTAAACCTTAGTCTAGCGCAGTGTTTCTCAACTCCAGTCCTCAAGGCGCCCCAACAGGTCGTGTTTTCAGGATTTCCCTCAGATGAAACGGCTGTGGTAATTACTAAGGCAGTGAAACTGATCAAGTCACCTGTGCAAAATAATGGAAATCCTGAAAACATGACCTGTTGGGGCGCCTTGAGGACTGGAGTTAAGAAACACTGGATAACACAATGAAAAGTCTTTAGAAGCCAATTAACACTGTATTGTGTGAATTTCTATTGATGATAAATGTGTATTGTATAGCAGGTGAGAGGAGCCGGAGTGATGTCTGACTTGTCAGCTGTAGCTAATTAACTCATGTGGATTGTGTCAGACCTGACGCCAGAAAGTCTACCCAAGATGTGTATTGGAGGCTCATTAGGAAGCATTGTATAATGTCGGAGTTGAGTCATTGTTCATATTTGGTTGCTGACTGTAAAAAAGCCATAATGAGCTAGTATGCACCGCATACTCGCTCATTATGAAATACTTGCCTCAGAACGAGGAAAAGAGAACTTACCTGGTCCACGCCGAGCGAGATGTCATCTTGACTCGGCGTGTCTTCGGGGAATCGCCGCTCCAGCGCTGTGATTGGCTGTAGCGGCGATGTCGTCACTCCTGCGCATGCGCGGGAGACTTCAATTCGGCAAGGTCCGGCGGCTGCCGGTCCTTTAGCAGAGGATCCCCCCCTGCGCTTTGCGGGGGGAATATCTCCTAAACCGTACAGGTTTAGGATATATTCTCTATACCTACAGGTAAGCCTTATTATAGGCATACCTGTAGGTAAACGTTTAAACAAAGGCTATACAACCACTTTAAAGGATCTATTCTTGTTGAACCAGCTGTCGTGGGTTGGTGGAATGGAAGATCGTAAACGGCGTTAACCCTTTTTTTTAAAGGTAAATTTTTATTTTGAAATTTTTGTACATACAAAACAGACAGTACAAGAAACACACATCCTAGGCGAACATCGCCCGGTACATCATTTTACAAAACTTTGGGGGCTGGTACACATTGAGCATTTTCATAAAAACACACAGAGAAAGGTGGGAGAAAAACAACAGAATCGTTAATTTACTCACTTAGATCTATTCAACGGGCGGAGGTATCAGTCAAAGTTCAAGGAGCAGGAGGTATGGTGCTCTCGGAATCAACCCAAGAGCCCCAGACCTTCAAGAATTTTTTTGGACACCCTCTGGCCTCATATGTCATCTTATACAGCGGTATAGCACGATTGATGGTGGTGAGCCAAAAGGTAATGGTAGGTAAGGATGGAGACTTCCAGTGGAAGGTTATAGACTTCTTAGCATAGAACAGTACTATCCGCAGGAAGGTTTGCATATTCTTAGAGTCTCGTCATCGCCCAGTAAACACCTCAGAGGATTACATATATTGGGTATCTCAGTCAGCGAGCTAATGAAGGCCGTGACCTCCGACCAGAACTTCCTAATCGGAGCACACTCCCACATCATATGAAAGAACGTGCCATCGGGAGCATAGCGCTGAGGGGATTCTGCTCAGTTTGAACAGTAAGCATGGTGTGAAGTAGGATCTATATAACAGTTTGGTCTGTATTACCTTGTCACGGGACGAAATGACAGAAGGGACCTGGAGGGGCAATACCTCCTGCCAGATCTCCGTCAGTTCAGGGATGTCGGCTCTCCAGCTAGCAGCCGCTTTGCTCAGCCTTTGAGTCGTAGTGTGCAGGAGAGACCCATAATATGTGGAGACTAACTTGGTGTGCGAGGGGTCAGTTAGTAGTCGCTCCAGCCGAGAAAGCTGGATGACTATGTTACGAAGGCCAAACTGCGGTTAACCCTTGACCGTTACAATTGTTGGCTAGCAGTGGGATGATTCCATCGCCAGAAGAACAGCTACAAGAGGACACAGGACAATGGAGACAGTATGAACGGCTGAAGCTCCCTTACCTCAATGACTTACTGGAGAGCCGGGGCAGACCGGCCATCAACCGTAAGAAAAGGGACATTATCGCAGAACTTGTTGAAATGGATAGCGCTGAAAGGCCCAGCGTAACAGACAGGACACCCGAGGAGGCAAGTTTTAATCGGGCTGTTTAAGACTGGCACAGTATGGTCCTAACTAGGGTTGTCCCGATACCACTTTTTTAGGACTGCGTACGAATACCGATACTTTTTTTCCAAGTAGTCGCCGATACCGAATATCGATACTTTTTTTTTAATGTCCCCCCCATATGCAGCCATGTCCCCCCATATGCAGCCATGTCCCCCCATATGCAGCAATGTCCCCCCATATGCAGCCATGTCCTGTCCCCCTTCATAGTAACTGATGTAATAAGTGTATGAAGATTATAAACTGTGAGTCACAGACAGTACATTCCCCCCCCCCCCTCGCCATGCTGCATATTAAAAAAAAATCTGAATGGCAGTCACAGTTCATAATTAATCTTCATACACATATCACATCCGTTACTATGACCAGTGGTGGCAGACAGTGCATTCCTCCGCCCCTCCCCCTCAGACAGGCTTTCTGATTTTTTTTTAATATGCAGCATGGCGAGGGGGGGGGGGGAGGGGAATGTACTGTCTGCCACCACTGGTCATAGTAACGGATGTAATAAGTGTATGAATGAAGATTATGAACTGAGTCACAGTTCATAATCTTCATACACATATCACATCAGTAAGTAACTATGACCCGTTGTGGCAGACAGTACATTCCCCCCCCCCCCCCTCGCCATGCTGCATATTAAAAAAAATCTGAATGGCAGCCAGTCATCACTGATCAAGATCATAATCTTAGGCATCTGACTACAGTTTGATCCGATGTATTAGTCACGTTAGTCTTACTTGCTGCCTGGCAATGGTGCGGTGGTGGTGGCGGCACTGACTCGTATCACCGTTCTTCGTTCCTCCTCGGCGGCACTGGCTCCGCCTCCTCTTCTAGCTTGAACGGCCTCTCTCCTCGGGCTCCTCCTCCCATCCCCTCCCGCATACGGCCGTGACTCCTGAGATACGTCACGCCGCTGGGAGGGGAGCAGGCCGCTCTAAACATAGGAGGAGCCGGAGGGAAGTGGCAGACGCAAAGTGATGGACGCCGGTTATTGGCTGACGGCGCCGCCGACGACGGATACGTGCAGCCAGGTAAATGAACACTATTCCAGACACCCAGTCCATCGCTGGCTCCCGTTCACCGCCCCCTCTATGCACCGCTCACCTACAAGCACCGCTCGATGTTAAAAAAAAAAAAAAGTATTCTATTTAGGTATCGGGAGTATTTGCGCGAGTATGAGTACTAGCGCAAATACTCGGTATCGGGACAACCCTAGTCCTTAACCCTCCACCGGAAATCATAGACCTAGTTATAGCTGCTGTGGATGCAACTTGGCTACATCAAAGAGGTGCTGCAGCAGCAGAAGTCACAGCAGCACCAACTGAAGAGAGGAGAGGTACAGATACCAGTCGCCATGGAAGAGGAATTCAGAAGGAGGTTACAATAAATGTGAATACAGCACAGAGGACCAGTATCAGAGGAGGCCCTGCTGGGATGGTCTGATTTGGTCCGTTGCCAACTCTGGAAGGAAGTGCTAGTTCTTGAGTAGTGTTGAGCAGAATATGCCATATTCGATTTCGCGATATATCTCGAATATATATTCGAATATTCGAGATATATTCGCTAAATTCGAATATTCGTGATATTTTATCGAAATTAATTGAATGCGATTTTTCGCTATTGCGAATGCGAAAATAATTGCGATTTTTTTAATAACTGCGGTAGGAGCGCTCTGATTGGCTTAGAATATTCGTGATATTTTATCGAAATATCGCAACATGCGAATGCGATATTTATTGCGCAATTTCGAGATATGCTGGAGGAGCGCTCTGATTGGCTCAGAATATTCGTGATATTTTATCGAAATATCGCAACATGCGAATGCGATATTTATTGCGCAATTTCGAGATATGCTGGAGGAGCGCTCTGATTGGCTCAGAATATTCGTGATATTTTATCTAAATATCGCAACATGCGAATGCGATATTTATTGCGCAATTTCGAGATATGCTGGAGGAGCGCTCTGATTGGCTCAGAATATTCCTGATATTTTATCGAAATATCGCAACATGCGAATGCGATATTTATTGCGCAATTTCGAGATATGCTGGAGGAGCGCTCTGATTGGCTCAGAATATTCCTGATATTTTATCGAAATATCGCAACATGCGAATGCGAAATTTATTGCAGATATTTCGAAAACTGCTGTAGCAGCACTCTGAAATCGAATATGTATGATATTTTAACCAAAATACATATTGCGATTGCGATTTTTCGATCGCGCATGCGCAATTGCGCGAACAACACGCGACCATTTCCTGGAGCCTTGCCAGTTTCCCAATATTACAGCAACATGGTGGGAAGCAATTTCACAAAGTCTGAGGAAAAGTTGCTGATTTGTGTAAGTATTTTGACCACTGTTATTTCATCATCTTCAACTGCATTTAAGTCTAGTTTAAAAGTTAGTATATATGATCAGATATTAGTATTTAACCAAAAATGTGTCTCCTGCTTTTACAAAACTACAAGTCCCAGCATGCCTGGACAGCTGCAGACACCCTGGTTGGCAAATGTGTATTTAGGCACTTTTCCTTGTTATTTAGCATAATGAATTTAAAATTTTTTTGGACATAGGACGTATGCGAACGTCCTGACTTCAGTGTCCTCAAGGCCCAAGGACGTTCGAATACATATTGCCCTTTAGATGTTGCAGAACTACAACTTCCAGCATGCCTGGGAATGCTGGCACTTCTAGTATTGTAAGTTCTGCAGGCCCACATTTTTCAGGCCTTTATGCACGGGTCTCTAAACTGTGGCACCCTAGATGCAGCAAAAGTAAAATTCTTAGCATGCACTGAAAGACCGTGGCTGATGGGAGTAGTAGTTTTGCAACAGCTGGAGGTGGACTGGTCTTGAAACCCAGAGTTAGGTAACAAACCCGTAGTGTTTTGCAACCATTCTGCCTCCAGCTGGTTATTTTCTGTTGAAAAGCCTGTGGCGTGCAAAACACAACCCAAAAACTCCACCCGGTGCAAGGAAAAATTTGCACACACCTAAAGAGTGACATCACAAAAAACTGCGACGGTTGCATACGTCAGTGGTCCTCCGAAAAGGACCCGTCTCTGACCCCCCGGGGCGTTAGGCTCCTAGGCTCCTGACAGGGAAAAGAGTTACTGTGGTCCATACAGCCGAAGCCATATGGACCCATCTCGGTCCAAGCAGCGCAATCAACACGCGAACAACACGCGACCATTTCCTGGAGCCTTGCCAGTTTCCAACTTATGATCGCAGCGCAATCACACAGCAACATGGTTGGAAGCAATTTCACTAAGTCTGAGGAAAAGTTGCTGATTTGTGTAAGTATTTTGACCACTGTTATTTCATCATCTTCAACTGCATTTAAGTCTAGTTTAAAAGTTAGTATATATGATCAGATATTAGTATTTAACCAAAAATGTGTCTCCTGCTTTTACAAAACTACAAGTCCCAGCCCAGCCCAGCATTTAAGTCTAGTTTAAAAGTTAGTATATATGATCATATATTAGTATTTCACAAAAAATGTGTCTCCTGCTTTTACAAAACTACAAGTCCCAGCATGCCTGGACAGCTGCAGACACCCTGGTTGGCAAATGTGTATTTAGGCACTTTTCCTTGTTATTTAGCATAATGAATTTAAAATTTTTTTGGACATAGGACGTATGCGAACGTCCTGACTTCAGTGTCCTCAAGGCCCAAGGACGTTCGAATACATATTGCCCTTTAGATGTTGCAGAACTACAACTTCCAGCATGCCTGGGAATGCTGGCACTTCTAGTATTGTAAGTTCTGCAGGCCCACATTTTTCAGGCCTTTATGCACGGGTCTCTAAACTGTGGCACCCTAGATGCAGCAAAAGTAAAATTCTTAGCATGCACTGAAAGACCGTGGCTGATGGGAGTAGTAGTTTTGCAACAGCTGGAGGTGGACTGGTCTTGAAACCCAGAGTTAGGTAACAAACCCGTAGTGTTTTGCAACCATTCTGCCTCCAGCTGGTTATTTTCTGTTGAAAAGCCTGTGGCGTGCAAAACACAACCCAAAAACTCCACCCGGTGCAAGGAAAAATTTGCACACACCTAAAGAGTGACATCACAAAAAACTGCGACGGTTGCATACGTCAGTGGTCCTCCGAAAAGGACCCGTCTCTGACCCCCCGGGGCGTTAGGCTCCTAGGCTCCTGACAGGGAAAAGAGTTACTGTGGTCCATACAGCCGAAGCCATATGGACCCATCTCGGTCCAAGCAGCGCAATCAACACGCGAACAACACGCGACCATTTCCTGGAGCCTTGCCAGTTTCCAACTTATGATCGCAGCGCAATCACACAGCAACATGGTTGGAAGCAATTTCACTAAGTCTGAGGAAAAGTTGCTGATTTGTGTAAGTATTTTGACCACTGTTATTTCATCATCTTCAACTGCATTTAAGTCTAGTTTAAAAGTTAGTATATATGATCAGATATTAGTATTTAACCAAAAATGTGTCTCCTGCTTTTACAAAACTACAAGTCCCAGCCCAGCCCAGCATTTAAGTCTAGTTTAAAAGTTAGTATATATGATCATATATTAGTATTTCACAAAAAATGTGTCTCCTGCTTTTACAAAACTACAAGTCCCAGCATGCCTGGACAGCTGCAGACACCCTGGTTGGCAAATGTGTATTTAGGCACTTTTCCTTGTTATTTAGCATAATGAATTTAAAATTTTTTTGGACATAGGACGTATGCGAACGTCCTGACTTCAGTGTCCTCAAGGCCCAAGGACGTTCGCATACATATTGCCCTTTAGATGTTGCAGAACTACAACTTCCAGCATGCCTGGGAATGCTGGCACTTCTAGTATTGTAAGTTCTGCAGGCCCCCATTTTTCAGGCCTTTATGCACGGGTCTCTAAACTGTGGCACCCTAAATGCAGCAAAAGTAAAATTCTTAGCATGCACTGACAGACCGTGGCTGATGGGAGTAGTAGTTTTGCAACAGCTGGAGGTGGACTGGTCTTGAAACCCAGAGTTAAGTAACAAACACGTAGTGTTTTGCAACCATTCTGCCTCCAGCTGTTTTTTTCCTGTTGAAAAGCCTGTGGCGTGCAAAACACAACCCAAAAACTCCACCCGGATGCAGTGAAAAATGTGCACACACCTAAAGAGTGACATCACAAAAAACTGCGACTGGTACATACGTCAGTGGTCCTCCGAAAAAGGTCCCGTCTCTGACCCCCCGGGGCGTTAGGCTCCTGACAGGGAAAAGAGTTAGCAACGCATATCTCCCCTATACGTGTATCCTGTGTTGTTAATAATATATTCATAATTATGCAAATGATAATGGCTGCTATATTTATGCAAAAAAGGTGGCGACCGAAATGGCAGGATATAAAATCTTTCATGTTACCCCTGTCATTGATTAATAAGGCGAGAATGCTTCCAATTGTTGAATAGCATACATTTACGTCATATATCCATAAGGCTGTCAACAGAAGTATTACAATATACTTTGTTCTTCATCTTGCAGAAGTTCCTGGAAACAGGATACGATGAGCTGCGGAGGCAGCCACAGAAAAGGGCTGTGGTCAGCGCCCTAATCGCTGACTTTGGCGGCCAACATGACCACAAGGCCATTGTTAAGAAGTGGTCTGACCTGAAGAGGCGCCAAATGGTTCATGTCAGACGTCTTCGGGCTAAATATCATCCAGGTAAGTTATTGTTGACAGTTATGTTTTTTTTTTAAAAAGTGTATTTTGTGCGTGAACTCGAAAGAGAGAGGAGCCGGCCTGCAGGAGTTGGGAGGCCTCCCCCAGAGGCAATCTGCCACCTTTCTCCATGCCCCGGTTGGCAATGGCGGGTGTGAGGGGGTCCTCCCAACCCAACCTCGCATAGCACACCCACCAGGGGCGGGGCTGAGACCACCAAACTCAATTCACAGGTAGCCGAGAGCGGGATCCGAACCCCTAGCTGCAGAGGTGAATCAGTTGTCAGTGCAGTGGCAATCGCGTGGAGCCACCGCAGCTCCTTTGGTGACAGTTATGTAAGGTCATATGTAATTCATGTAAGGTCAGATGTTGTTAACCAAGATGCCATGTTGTGCTAACATATATCACCACCGGCCAAGGTATTCATAGTACTGTTGAAAAAATACATGGGGCAGCAGACAGGAACACAGAAGTTATGTGGGAACATAATTTTCCCATTGCTTTGCATGGGACTTTAAAGAAAAACCCCGACCATGGCAAGTGGGGGTGGGTAAGGTTTAAACCACCTATCCTATGTTTGTGGCTGACATATAAGTAACCTGTGTGCCAAGTTTCATATAAATATCTTTAGCCGTTTGTACGTGATGCTGGAACATACATACATACATACATACATACATTTATGCACACACACACGTTGAGTTTTATATATATAGATTACCACTAAATTCCTGTGTTAGGAGTGGGGTTGTTATAGTAATCCCGTGTGCTCCATCAGGCCCTTTTTTTAACATGAGATGGTCTGAACAAAACAAAGGAGACAAAAACAGCTCATTTTAACATGGTTGCATCCCAGCTCACGCTCAGTCCCCTGTAGTGCCCACAAGACCCTTTAATATAACATTGTCCCATTGGTTAACTGTCTATATAAATCAATTTGTATTCATATACAATACAGCACAGTACACAGAATTTGCATACGTCATTAGAAAACATTTTTATAATATATGAACATTGTGTTATTATAGGAGCTCCAATGCCAGTTGTCCGCGCCAAGCGCAGAAGGCGCCAGGCCGATGAGGAGGAGGAGGATGCGGCAGAGGAGGATGCGGCAGAGGAGGAGATGGATGAGGAGGAGCAGCCAGGGCCCTCCCACTCCCCAACCCCAGCTCCTGTTGAGGAGCAAGCTGAGGAGCTTCCCCCCCCCACCACCCCAACTTCTCAAGCAGAAGAGCAGGAGGAAGAGAGCGGTCCTGTGAGCCTCATTCAGGAAGGTAAATATGTGCACAATGATTAATAACATTTCAACAACAAAATGTAGATATAAAAATGGACAACATATAAAGCGCACCTGTCAGATTGTAGAACCATAATATGGTATTGATGCTAGAAGTATACAGGTAGTGCATAATTATTAGGCAAGTTGTATTTTTTGAGGATTCATTTTATTATTGAACAACAACCATGTTCTCAATGAACCCAAAAAACTCATTAATATCAAAGCTGAATTTTTTTGGAAGTAGTTTTTAGTTTGTTTTTAGTGTTAGTTATTTTCGGGGGATATCTGTGTGTGCAGGTGACTACTATTACTGTGCAGAATTATTAGGCAACTTAACCAAAAAATAAATAGATAGCCATTTCAATGATTTATTTTTAACAGTGAAACCAATATAACATCTCAACATTCACAAATACACATTTCTGACATTTAAAAACAAAACAAAAACAAATCAGTGACCAATATAGCCACCTTTCTTTGCAAGGACACTCAAAAGCCTGACATCCATGGATTCTGTCAGTGTTTTGATCTGTTCACCATCAACATTGCGTGCAGCAGCAACCACAGCCTGCCAGACACTGTTCAGAGAGGTGTACTGTTTTCCCTCCTTGTAAATCCCACATTTGATGATGGACCACAGGTTCTCAATGGGGTTCAGATCAGGTGAACAAGGAGGCCATGTCATTACTTTTTTTTATTTAATACCCTTTCTTGCCAGCCACGCTGTGGAGTACTTTGACACGTGTGATGGAGCATTGTCCTGCATGAAAATCATGTTTTTCTTGAAGGATGGTGACTTTTTCCTGTACCACTGCTTGAAGAAGGTCTCTTCCATAATCTGGCAGTAGGACTGGGAGTTGAGCTTGACTCCATCCTCAATCCGAAAAGGCCCCACAAGCTCATCTTTGATGATACCAGCCCAAACCAGTACTCCACCACCACCTTGCTGGCGTCTGAGTCGGACTGGAGCTCCCTGCCCTTTACCAATCCAGCCACGGGCTCTTCCATCTGGCCCATCAAGA